>NC_036875.1:3308885-3335515 GCF_002910315.2 Salvelinus sp. IW2-2015 | reverse complement strand
TGCAGCCACACACACACACACCCACACACACACACACACACACACACACACACACACACACACACACACCACACACACACACACACACACACACCACACACACACACAGAGCTCCACACACACACCACACACACACACACCACACACACACACACACACACACACACCACACACACACACGAGCTCCACACACAACACCACACACAACACACACACACACACACACCACACACACACACACACACACACACACACACACCACACACACAACACACACACACACAACACACACACACACACACACACACCACACACACCACACACACAGAGCTCCACAGTTTGTGATCATCTACAGAACAGAGATAGAGGCTATCATCTATCTGATCAGGGGACGGGATGAGGAACTGTCACAGTGCCGCATGCTGAAGTCAGATGCTGTACGTGTAGTCGCTGTGTTCTTTTAGTACTCTGTGTTGTCAAGAAGACCAGGTTATACGCTATCTTACACAGCAAATTGGCCAGTGTTACCTAGTGCTGATTTTTAATTTCGAGTGTTGATTCAGGTGTTTTCTTTCATGCACAAATCATTTGGGATTCCCTCCAGATATCATACATGATATTGACACATTAGATATCCTGACATAGGCCTATGTGGACATCTTATTTTCTCAATATGATGACAAATACTGAAAGTAGGCCTACATGTCACGCCCTGACCTTAGAGATCCTTTTTATGTCTCTATTTTGTTTGGTCAGGGCGTGAGTTGGGTGGGCATTCTATGTTTTGTGTTCTATGTTTTGTGTTTTGTGTCTGCACCAGACAGAACTGTTTCGGTTTCGTTCGTTCTCTTTGTTGTTTTTTGTTCAGTGTTCAGTTTTATGAATAAATCCATGAACACTTACCACGCTGCCGCTTTGTCCACTTCTTCATGCACGATGACCGTTACAGAACTACCTACCACCAAAGGACCAAGCAGCATGGTGAAAGGGACTCCTGGACAGTGAGCAGTGCTATCTGGAGTATGACACAACCTGGAGGAGATAGAGAGGTGGTCGGTCGACCCAGGGAGAGTGCCGGAGCCCGCCTGGGATTCTCTAGAACAGTGCGAGGAGGGATAGCGGAAGAATGGAGTTGGCGACAAGGAAACGGCTGGCAAGGAAGCCCGAGAGGCAGCCCCCCCCCCCCCAAAAAAATGGGGGGGGCACACGGGTGTGTGGCAGAGTCAGGTAGTAGACCTGAGCCAACTCCCCGTGCTTACCGTGGCGAGCATGGGACTGGTCAGGCCCCGTGCTATGGGTGATGCTCACGGGTCGAGGCGGAGCATTCACAGGCCGGTGTGCTCGGTGCCAGCATCCCGCATTTGCCGTGTGGAAGCTGGCATCCAGCCAGAACGGGTGGTGCCAGCCCTGCTCTCCAGACCTCCAGTGCACCTCCACGGCCCAGTGTATCTGGTGCCTCGGCCAAGGACAAGGCCTCCTGCATGTCTCCCAGCCTGGTGAGTCCTGTGCCTGCGCCTAGAACTAACCCTCCTATATGTCTCCCCAGCCTGGTGAGTCCTGAGCCTGCTCCCAGAGCCAGGCCTCCTGTGTGTCTCTCCACTCCAGTGATGATCCATGGCACGAAGCCTCCAGTGATGATCCATGGCACGAAGCCTCCAGTGATGATCCATGGCAAGAAGCCTCAGTGGGATCCATGCCCGAAGCCTCCAGTGATGATCCATGGCAAGAAGCCTCCAGTGGTGAGACATGGCACGAAGCCTCCTGTCCGGAGCCGCCAGAGTCTCCCTCCTTTCCGGAGTCGCCCCCCTGTCCGGAGCGCCAGAGTCGCCCCTCCTGTCCGCGGCCCGCGCAAGGGTCCCCAGTCCGGGGTCGGCGGCGAGGGTCTGGGTGGGCATCTATCCGCGATGGCAGCTCTGGTGCGGGACCTAAGTGGCCAAGCCTAAGGGGGAGCGGGGTCCACGTCCCGCACCAGAGCCGCCACCGCGGAATATGCCCACCCAGACCCTCCCCTATAGGTTTAGGTTTTGCAGCGGAGTCCGCACCTTTGGGGGGGGGGGGGGTACTGTCACGCCCTGACCAAACCAAAATAGAGACATAAAAAGGATCTCTAAGGTCAGGGCGTGAGTTGGGTGGGCATTCTATGTTTTGTGTTCTATGTTTTCTGTTTTGTTCGCACCAGACAGAACTGTTTCGGTTTCGTTCGTTCTCTTTGTTGTTTTTTGTTGTTCAGTGTTCAGTTTTAGAATAAATCATGAACACTACCACGCTCCGCTTTGGTCCACTTCTTCAAGCACGATGGCCCTACATACATAGGTTATTTTCTCAGCATATGCATGCTTATGCCTCTTGACTGACGGTCCATATCAGGATATTGATATGCTTTTATATATGCTAAATAAGAAACCATTTCTGATGCTTATTGAGTTTTAGGACAGGCTCAATAATTTAACAAATATTAAATCCATATAATTCTTTCAGACACTATGTCACGCCCTGACCTGAGTATTCTTTTTTTCTTTATATTTTTGTTAGGTCAGGGTGTGACGAGGTGGTTTGTGTGTTTTTGTCTCGTCTAGGGTTTGTACTGTCTAGGTTTTTTTGTAGATTGATGGGTTGTGTTTCATTCTAGGTGTTATGTAAGTCTATGGTTGCCTAGATTGGTTCTCAATTAGAGGCAGGTGTTTTTCGTTGTCTCTGATTGGGAACCATATTTAGGCAGCCATGTTCTTTGGGTATTTTGTGGTGATTGTTTCCTGTTCAGTGTTTGTGCACACGGGACTGTTTCGGTTTGTTCACGTTTATTGTTTGTATTTGTGTGTCATGTTCAGTTTTCCCTGTTAAAACATGGACACCTACTACGCTGCGTTGGTCCGATCCTTGCTACACCTCTTCAGAGAAGAAGAGATGACAGCCGTTACACACTAGCTATAATTCTTTCCCTCTGCATAAAGAAAGGTGCAAACTGCAAGCTAAAAGCACTGTAACTAGTAGCCTAGCAACAAAAATCACTATATTTCTCTGCTTGGACTTCAACAACATCATTTAAAAAATTTGGGTGCCTTATTAAATTGAGTGTGTAAACATTGTGTGGTCGAACTGACAACTAGAGAAACATACGTGAGAAGCTGTCAGAAAAGACCTCAAGAAGTTAACACTAAAACGAGTAGCTAATTTGATATGTTATTATTTATATAAGTAACTAGAATCAAGAAAGTTAGCTAATTCGGGCAAGCAGCCAATAGGGCTAGCTAGCTAGCTAGGCTTGACAGGGGGGTAAAAGGTAATTGGAGCCTAGGCAGCTAACAAATAACGACAATTGTTTTTTTTGCCTCCTATCAATAACATGGTGACAGCTAACGTTTTTAAAACATTTATCATATTTTGTATTACTGGTTAACAAGCTAGCTAGCAAACTAATTTATCTAGCTAGCTAACTAGCAACTTGGCTAACTAGCTAACTTAACTTACTGGAAACAAGCTTTCTCCTCATGTATGAAGACAGGTAGAGTAGCTACCTTGTGGTATGGTTATGTGAAATGACAATTTTTCTTGCCAATATCAACACAATTTTGATGAATGATTTATGCATTGACAGTTTGGATTGGATCACAGACCAACACTACTACCGTGTAGGGGCTGGACTGCGAGGACTGCCGCTGGTGACCCAATCTTGCACCCATGCATCCATTATCCATAACAAACAGGGCAGGCCGGGGTATTGAGGGTGTGCAACTTTTTATTTTCTGCTTAAATAAATACAATTCGGGTCTTTACAGAAAACACGTTTGTAATTGAGCTCTGATTCGCTATGTTGCATTTTTCTTAAACAGACAATAGCAAAAAGTGCTTTGGAAATAGCAATTGGATTAAACTATGATGATTGTTTGCCTTTTATCGTTTGTAGCCTACTACTGAATATGGTACAAATCTATGCTCAGATATTTCACCTTCGTGTAAAGAAGCACAATCATTTCAGCACATGACACAGGAACAAAATTATTGGCGTGTGCCATTGATCATGAGTCAGATTAGTCCATTTTCATTATCAAGACACACAAGGGAGTATCTCTCCGTTCTTTGTTGTTTTTTGTTGTTCAGTGTTCAGTTTTATGAATAAATCATGAACACTTACCACGCTGCGCTTTGGTCCACTTCTTCATGCAACGATGGCCGTTACATACATAGGTTATTTTCTCAGCATATGCAATACATTATGCTCTTGACTGAGGTCCATATCAGGATATTGATATGCTTTTTGATATGCTAAATAAGAACCATTTCTGATGCTTATTTGAGTTTTGAGGACAGGCTCAATAATTTAACAAATATTAAATCCATATAATTCTTTCAGACACTATGTCACGCCCTGACCTGAGTATTCTTTGTTTTCTTTATATTTTTGGTTAGGTCAGGGTGTGACGAGGGTGGTTTGTGTGTTTTTGTCTCGTCTAGGGTGTTTGTACTGTCTAGGTTTTTTTGGAGATTGATGGGGTTGTGTTCATTCTAAGTGTTTATGTAAGTCTATGGTTGCCTAGATTGGTTCTTCAATTAGAGGCAGGTGGTTTTTCGTGTGTCTCTGATTGGGAACCTATATTTAGGCAGCCATGTTCTTTGGGTATTTTGTGGGGGTTATTGTTTCCTGTGTCAGTGTTTGTGCCACACGCGGGACTGTTTTCGGTTTGTTCACGTTTATTGTTTTGTATTTGTGTTTCATGTTCAGTTTTCCCTGTTAAAACATGGACACCTTACTACGCTGCGTATTGGTCCGATTCCTTGCTACACCTCTTCAGAGAGAAGAGGATGACAGCCGTTACACACTAGCTATAATTTCTGTATTCCCTCTGCATAAAGAAGGTGCAAACTGCAAGCTAAAAGCACTGTAACTAGTAGCCTAGCAACAAGAATCACATATTTTCTGCTGTGTACTTCACAAACTGTCATTTAAAAAATTTGGGTGCCTTATTAAATGAGTGTGTAAACATTGTGTGGTCGAACTGACAACTAGAGAAACATAGACGTGAGAAGCTGTTCAGAAAAGACCTCAAAGAAGTTAACACTAAAACGAGTAGCTAATTTGAKATGTTTTATTTATATAAGTAACTAGAATCAAGAAAGTTAGCTAATTCGGCAAGCAGCCAATAGGGCTAGCTAGCTAGCTAGGCTTGACAGGGGGGGTAAAAGGTAATTGGTAGCCTAGCTAGCTAACAAATAACGACATTGTTTTTTTTGCCTCCTATCAATAATCATGGTGACAGCTAACGTTTTAAAACATTTAGTCATATTTTGTATTACTGGTTAACAAGCTAGCTAGCTAACTAATTTATCTAGCTAGCTAACTAGCAACTTGGCTAGCTAGCTAACTTAACTTACTGGAACAAGCTTTCTCGTCATGTATGAAGCAGGTAGAGTAGCTACCTTGTGGTATGGTTATGTGAAATGACAATATTTTCTTGCAATATCAACACAATTTTGATGAATGATTTATGCATTGACAGTTTGGATTGGATCACAGACCAACACTACTACCGTGTAGGGGCTGGACTGCGAGGGACTGCCGCTGGTGACCCAATCTGCACCCATTGCATCCATTATCCATAACAAACAGGGCAGGCCGGGGTATTGAGGGTGTGCAACTTTTATTTTCTGTTAAATAAATACAATTCGGGATCTTTACAGAAAACGTTTTGTAATTGGAGCTCTGGATTCGCTATGTTGCATTTTTTTAAACAGAAATAGCAAAAATGTGCTTTGGAAATAGCAACTTGGATTAAATATGATGATGTTTGCCTTTTCATGTTTTGTAGCCTACTACTGAATATGGTACAAATSTATGCTCAGATATTTCACCTTCGTGTAAAGAAGCACAATCATTTTCAGCACATGAACAGGAAAAATTATTTGGGTCGCTGGCCATTGATCATGAGTCAGATTTAGTCCATTTTCAATTATCAGACACACAAGGATGAATATTACCTACAGTATCATGTAAGGATATCTATTGAAATTATGCATTGTTTGGGAAATGCAGATACAGAAATGACCAGGTAGTGACTACAGATATGATACGTTTCTGAAAATATGCCCTTACAACAGCCTCACTTCGTCAGGGGCATGGACTCTACATGGTGTCGAAAGCATTCCACAGGGATGCTGGCCCATGTTGACTCCAATGCTTTTCACAGTTGTGTCAAGTTGGCTGGATGTCCTTTGGGTGGTGGACCATTCTTGATACACACAGGAAACTGTTGGGTGTGACAAACCCAGCAGCGTTGCAGTTCTAGACACAAACCAGGTCGCCTGGCACCTACTACCAAACCCGTTTAAAGGCACTTAAATATTTTGTCTTGCCCACTCACCCTATGAATGGCACACACACAATCCAAGTCTCAATTGTCTCTCAAGGTTGAAAAATCCTTCTTTAACCTGTCTCCTCCCCTTCTTCTAAACTGATTGAAGTAGATGTAACAAGTGACATCAATAAGGGACCATAGCGTTCACCTGGATTCACCTGGTCAGTCTATGTCATGGAAAGAGCAGGTGTTCTTAATGTTTTGTACACATAGTGTATATCTGAACCGTATGTACTGTGGAGAGGTTTGACAGTGATACAAATCAAATTACTATTTCAACACTCGCGTCCTGATGACTACTTGTGGCTGCTCAAACCCTGCTCCTTTGCACATTACATTGTACTTGAAGCAACAAGCACAAGTACACCATTTGTATTTGCATGGTACTTGACATTTAAACACTGGCAAAGCAATTAGGTCTGCATTAGGGTCATTAATACAGATTGCTGGCTGGGTGCATACGCTCAGATAGCTACTGCAGTGTGTATTCAATGAGAAATGATGGCATAGGCACGACAAGTGCGTACACGTGCACAAATACACACAATGATAAGGGCATGGGCACATGCAAGCCGCACAGACACACATGCACGTATGCAAACATGCATGCACAAGTGACTATAGAGGAGCAGAGAGAGGTCTCTTGTCCGGTTCATGTCTAGAGGCAACACGTCTAGACACAGTTCCGTGGTATGGAGTCCCGCCATGCCCAAATAAATCCATGTTAAAGCCATTGTCTTTTTCAGTTTAATTGTGGACAGGATAAACAAGAAGGTCTAATCCATATACCAATGATTTATTACAATATGCCTAGAAAATTCAAAACATACTTTTACTTAGGAGACATGAGGAAATTGTATGACCATACACAGCCATAGCTGGTTCTCTCCAATCTCCTTGGATGAGAATCACCGCTGCCTTGCTGTTCATTCAGAGCAGGCCAAGGTAGTCGAGGTAAGCAGTGACAGCTGAACTGTTCAGTAAATGCCAAATCCTGACCTCCCTATATGCTTCCCCTCTGGATGAAATGTACCAACTAGAAGGCATTTTGAATTCCTACCTCAAAAGTGGTCTATAGTCAAGCTGATGAGACGATAAGGGGTCACCTGACTTGGGTGTAAATGATGGCTACAATCCAATTCCCATACCAGCATATGACTAAGAAAGAAGCAATGTATGGAACATGCATTCTAAGTAGTACGCTAGTGTAGAAATTGGAGCGGAGCCGAAGTGTGCATGACTACTGTTCGTTGGTCTTTACAGCCTCTGTGGCGACCTACAGGTGCCAGCTTCTTTACGTAATTCACGTAGTGCCCCATGGGCTATAACTCACCAGGTAGCGATCCCGACCGGTGTGAATGGATTAGGGGTTCTCATATGGAAATTAGCCTCTCTAAAGATTGTCCCGTAAAGCTTATCACAGTGAGGCTGAGTGGATCGATAATCAATCCACCGCAGAGGTGGCGTGCTTCTCTAAAGAGGGGGGCAATCAGACAGAGGATGAATTAGCCTATCAGGGGCGAACACACAAGATCAGTCGTGTGTGACGAATGGGATAGCGAATCGCTTCTTGGCAAAAATGGAAGCATTTCGGGAAGAGAAGCTGCATTGTACACGCGACACATCACGCTGGAATGGTTGATGTTTTGACAGGACGGCGTTATGCTGAAACGTGTGCAATGCGCAATACATTCGTAATACATGTTCCGGTGACGAATTGTAATCTAAATGGTATCGGTTTGAATCAAATCAAATACATTTTTATTTGTCACATGCGCCGAATACAACTGGTGTAGACTTACGAGCCCTTCCCAACGATGCAGAGTTWAAAAAAATACAAGAAAATATAACACACAAGAATGGAGCTATATACAGGGAGTACCAGTACCAGGTCAATCCGCAGAGGTACGAGGTATTTGAGGTAGATATGCACATGAAGGCAGGGTAAAGTCACTAGGCATAAAAATAGATGATAATAAGAGTAATAAAGAACAGAGTAGCAGCAGCGAATTATGAGTGTAAAAGTGTGTTTGTGTTGTGCCGGTAGGCATGTGTGTGTTATGTGTGTGTGTATGTGCATATGTATTGTATGTAAATGTACGTGGGTTTTGTGTGGGAGTGTCTATGTAGTGTGTGTGAGTGGGTGTGTATACAGTATATAGTCTAGTGAGTGTACGTAGGGTCAGCGCAGATAGTGTGTGTACCATTAATTGACTATTTAGCGGTCTGGCTATTTAGGAGTCTTATGACGTGGGTAAAAGCTGCCTCGGAGCCTGTTGGTCGATGTGGATAGGGATGTGCTCTCCCCTCTTTCTCCTATGGTCCACGATCAGCTCCTTGTTCTTACTGACATTGAGGGAGAGGTTGTTGTCCTGGCACCACACTGCTAAGTCTCTGACCTCCTCCCTGTAGGCTGTCAGTGATCAGGCCTACCAGAGTCGTGTCTTAAGCAAACTTGATGATGTTGTTGATGTCRTGAGTGGCCACGCAGTCGTGGGTGAACAGGGAGTAGAGGAGGGGACTAAAAACACACACCTGAGGGGGATCAGCATTGCGGAAGTGTTGTTGCCTACACTCACCACCTGGGTCCGGCCCATCCCGAAGTCCAGGATCCAGTTGCAGAGGGAGGGGTTGAGTCCCAGGGACCCGAGCTTGGTGATGTAGTCTAAGAACAGCATTCTCACACAGTTATTTCACCTCTTGTCCAGCTGGGAGAGGGCACTAGGGAATATGGTGCAATTGAGATTTAATCATCTGTGAATCTGTTGGGACGGTATGCAAATTGGAGTGGGTTTAGGGTGTTTGGGATGATAGTCTTTCAAGGCACTTCATAATTACAGATGTGAGAGCTACAGGGCGAAGGTCATTTAGGCAGGTTGCCTTGGAGCTCTTGAGAACAGGGACAATGGTGGTCAGTTTGATACACGTTGGGATTACAGACTGGGACAAGGAAAGACTGAAAATGTCCGTGAAGACACCTGCCAGCTGGTGTACGCATGCTTTGAGAACGCGCCCTGGTATTTCATCTGAATGTTAACCTGTTGCTCACATCGGCCACGGAGGACGAGATGACATAGTCATCCGGAATAACAGGGGCTTTCACACAAGGCACAGTGTCATATTCATCAAAGCGAGCATAAAAGGCATTGAGCTTGTTTGTGAGTTCTGCATCGCTCGTTTGGGAATTCTGCATCACTGGGCAACTCACGGCTGGGTTTCCCTTTGTAATCCATTATCGTCTGCAAACCCTGCCACATACGACGAGCATTGGAGCCAGTGTAATAGGATTCCACCTTCCTCCTTTATTGACCTTCTGCATGTCTGAAGTCTCGTCAGAGGTCGTCCATGTCCGGGTCCAGTTCCTTGTAAGCAGTAGCACTAGCCTTCAGCCCAGTGAGGATATTGCCTGTAATCCATGGTTTTTGGTTTGGATACGTTCCTATATTCACTGTGGGGACGATGTTGTCTATGCACTTATTGATGAAGCCTCTGACTGTTGTGTTAAACTCCTCGGTGCTACAGATGAATACTGGAACATATCCCAGTCTGTACTAGCCAAACCATTTTGTGACCTCGCATCTGCTTCATCTGACCACTTCCGTATTGAACGCATCACTAGAACTTCCTGTTTGAGCTTTTGTTTGTAAACAGGAAGCAGGAGAATGGTGTCATGGTCAAATTTGCAGAAGGGAGGACTAGGGAGGGCCTTGTATGTGTTTCTTCTGGTAGAATAGAAATGGTCCAAAAATATATATAATAATAATAATAATAATAATAATGTTAGCGCCCCTAGTGGTGCAGGAGACGTGTTGGTAGAAGTGAGGTAGGACGGTTTTTAGTCTCCCAGCGTTAAAGTCTCTGCTCAACCTGACCAGAAATGCTGCCTCGGTGTGAGTAGTTTATGGCCCCATACCATTTGGATGGTTAAGCTTTAATAACCTTTTAAATTTGACGTTTAGTGCAACTTTGAAATTTGATGTTTGGAAAAACGAAGCGATACTGAGTTGGAGGAGTCAACGCAGGGTGTCAAAAACACTTTGAAATGTGACATTTGGAGCAACTTCTAAATTTGACGTCTGGAACAACTTTGAAATTTGACATTTGGATAAACGTGAATACATGTCTAATTTTGCAGTGAGACTGTGAGAGCCTGTTGCATTAATAGTCCCAAATGCCTCAATAGGGTTTATGCTAACCACAATGTCTGAGCCCTGGTTGACAGATCAATGGAGGGATGGCCTCCATCATTGCTAGGTTGTCCACAGGGGGCAGAGAAGGATTTGGGATCAATAGCGCCAAGGAAACCCTACAGGAGGTACCAAGCCATGAGACCCTATGGACATCATGGTGAAAAGATAAGCCAATTTGAACAATCTAAAAATGTCAAGAGAATAATTGGTGTTTTGTAAATTAACTGAATTTAAATTCATATTTTGGGGTTTAAATTATATAAACCCAAATCTTGATCATATTATTGATCATATGTTTGTCCCTTCTAGGTCCAGCATAAGACACAGGCTATTTCAGTGCTCACACAGCATTGACTACCAAGGCTCACGACAAAAGGCTCTRAGAGAAGGGAATTTTGAAAGTCTACTTTTGTAAAGGATAATATCCTCTATCCGCCATTTTATCTGTTGATCTTAGTGTCCTATGGGATTGTACAATATCCCTCTCCTCTCTCCACTATCCATCACACATCCTTACTATTCCTCCTAGCACATGCAGTTTCTCCATGCAGTGGTTGTATTCTAAATGGCACCATATTCCCTAGTGCACTACCTTTGACCAGGGCCCATAGTGCTTTGGTCAAAAGTAGTGCACCATATCGGGAATAGACCACCGTTTGGGATACAACCACAGTCTCACAGTTCTGCTTTACTGTACGTCATAAATAAGTGTCTTGTAAACCAGTGACTCAGAAAACAGCTGCACACGGGTAATTATCTAGAATAAACAGAGGAATAAAGGAACGAGAGAGGAATGGAGGAGGGGACATGAAATGAATAGACCATAATAACTTCATTAAACTATGTTTTAATTACAATTAAATCTTGTCTAAAGGCATGCTAACCATACAACTCCACTAAGTTTGAGTTGTCAGTCTGTCCTTACAGATTGGTCCATTACTAATAATAACACAGGTTGGCCCATTGTTAATAATAACAGTGCAATAATGTGGCTGAGAACCAAAGTATATTCTTAGCCCTGTCTGGCCCCCTGCTAGCGGTGTGCCAGGCCAGCTCTGATGGTTTCCTCCGACCTTGTTGTTCATTACTTCTACTGCACACATTTTGTCTTGTCATAAAAAAAAGATTTCATCCTATTTCTTGAGACAATTTAGGCTTTCTGATCATGTATCAATCATTTTTACCCCCTACAACCAGAAGAAATGTTGTTGTCTCAGGGCAGCGCTGAGAAACACGTATCTTCCTCTATCTTTTTTTACTACAAAACCGAACCGTGCCATTTTCACATCTGTTCATGTTGGGGTGGTGCTGGAGATAATGAATATGAAGTTGAAAATTAATACAATTTGCCTTTAAGTGAAATATAGTAGAAACAAGCACTCTTTACATAAGAACATACAAGCTGTCCATAAACTAGTATTTCACTGCCTCTAAAACCTGATTCTGGGGTTCATTCTTCCTTCTTGTCACTGTCCTCAGGGCTCCCGAGTGGCACAGCGTTCTAAGGCACTGCATCTCAGTGCACTACAGTCCCTGGTTCAAATCCAGGCTGTATYAYATTCAGCTGTAATTTGGAGTCCCATAAGGTGGCGCACAATTGGCCCAGCATCGCTRGGGTAGGCCGTCATTGTAAATAAGAATTTTYTCTTAACTGACTTGTCTAGTTAAATAAAAAAATCCTCAAACTCACTATCAGGGAGAATGATCCTAACTGCTCGATTAGGCTCCTTTCGCCCATAGAATTTGCCTGTGAATGTCAGAGGATATGTTGGCAAAAACATTGACCAAGGCCATCTTTTTACATCAAATTACATTCCTTTCATGAGTATGATATTGCCCTGAAAAGTAGCCTAACAGCACAATGTTGCCCTGAGGCAACAAAAATATATATACAAATTAAATATTTTCAAAACCTATCAAATATRCTTCGTTAGAGGTTCCTACACAAGTACATTTCATATGTTTTATTGKTTAAACATGCAAAAGAATGAAATGTACAGTATCTTACCCTTCACTCACACCATGCGTCCGTGTGCGCTCTGCTTCCTGAAAGAAGGTCCCTCCCCCAATTGATTCATCATAACTTCTGCACCTCATTCGATTGTTTACAGACATGCCATCACATATTGTCATGTGTAGGGGAACAATGTATACATGTGTGGGGGGGGGGGGTGTTCTGTTACTTGAGGGCAACAATGTGGATCTACTAGCAGCGGGTGTCAAACTCATTCCACGGAGGGCCTAGTGTCTGCAGGTTTTTGGTTTTTCCTTTCAAAAAGCCCTAGACAACCAGGTGTGGGGAGTTCCTAACTAATTAGTGATGTTAATTCATCAATCAAGTACAAGGGAGGAGCGAAAACCCGCAGACACTCGCCCCCCGTGGAATGAGTTTGACACCTGTGTACTAAGGGTTATTGCACGAAGCTGGTCACCCACTAGCCCATGTGGACGCCACTGCCTGACACTGACACTACATTAGAGATAGGAGAGAGCTGACTCGACTGTCCACTGTCCACTGTGGTAGAAATTAGTTATGTAATTAAGCACCTGCAGAAGTCTGGGAACATGGCCTATAATGACCTGCACCTATATTTATCCTCACCTCTGGGTGACCGTGCAGGTATGTGAAGTCAGGGCGGCGAAATGGAACCCGTTATCTGAAACAGCATTTTGTCCCCAGTTGCTCAAAAATTCTTGGTTACTATTCTTGTGGTGACTTCTGTCCCCACAAGTAAGTTAAACATCCCACACACACACACACACACTCCACACACACACACACCCACACACACACACACACACCACACACACACACACACACACACACACACACACACATGTCTTCCTAGGCTGTACAAATCTAGTGCTACAAGTGCAACTGCAAAAAATACTACAACTGTTCTATTCAATGTGAACTATTTAGTTAGAGTTTCTTTTCACTACAATACTGTGTTCAAATGATGTACTGGCCACTGCTTGCTGTCATGTTAGAATTGTAGGAATCCTGCCTTGACTTAAACTGCTGACAAATGTTTCTGGCTAGGTAGGCCATTCCCTTTATTGTCTTATGTGTCTGTGTACTGTGTCAGATTGTGGTCCCATTCAGTTTACTGGATATTTCCGGCTACTGTGTCAGATTTGGCTGACCACTTCTAAGGTGTGGACAAGGACGTATTGTCCATGGTGAGTCTGTGGATTCTAAAATCAAAGGAAAATCAGATCATAACTTGGATGCATTTGAGTCATTCTAGCGAGAAAACGGAAGGGACTATGTCATGACGTTGCCCTCTTTGGGAACAGCGAGCACCATCCCCCTCTCTCTGTCTCCTACAACCAGGCTGCTGTGGTCAGAGAGGTCATAAATTCCTGGAGGAGATTATCTCCTCATGGCCACAGTATAGAGAGAGTGAGTTTTCATAGAGAGAACAAAGGCATTTTTTCCACCTCACAGAACTTGAGGCCCGAACAACATTTATGTTCTGGAGAAGGTATAAAAGATCGGTGAAGAATCCAGCTACAAACTGGTCCGTTTGGTACAATTTTGTGAAATTCATGGGAGACAATACGGCCACATTACCATAACGCTGTTTATACAATAGCATCAGATATGAGGCTTACATCTAATTGTTGTGTAAGATGAATGAGTGAGGATGATACGGTTTGTGAAATTGTGTAATGTGATTTTGGACTGTTTAATGAAGGAAACTGCAATTCCCTTTGGAGTTTAACTAAATCACCGCCCATGAGCACAGTTATGGTCTGGCGTCCTGGGACAGGCCCTTTTCTGCTCTTCCGAATAAAACCCCCACCCGGGTTTTCTATCACTAGACCAGCTTCCCGCGATAACGAGAGGGCCAAGGTTTGAGAGGAGACCGAGCTTACCTCAATTACGAGATGGCTAAAGGTTGCAGACCAGCTTACCACGAGAGGGCMAAGGTTTGAGTAGAGACCATAAACTTAAGGTTTGAGTAGATGGCTGAATCTTTTAACCATACCACGTGGTTAAACTCTTAGACTATCGATACCGACAGAATAGGAACAAGTCTTTGATATTAATTACTAGTCTGCAGCTAGGAATTCGGTATCATTGAACGCGAAGACCGACAACCGCCAAAACATCTATCCTATAACGACATGAATGAATGTCACTCTGAACTATCCATTCTAACCACGACAGAGAGAGAGAGAGGGCGGACAGACTCTCCAACAGAAACAAACTTTTCAACAGAGATCCCGACGACACATTTAGCGTAAATATATATATTGATTGCAATTGTTCCCGAATGAGTAAGCGTTCATGTGCAAAGGATTAGCATTTCAATTGTTATAATTATCACTCTGTCTAACAAGCCGCCATACCGGTTTAGCCCACTAGGGCACATCCCCCTATCATTTCTTTGTAACCATATATTGTTTGTTTGTTATGCATTTCTGTGAATTACTTAGTTAGTAAATAAATTATTTTAAGACAATTGATGTATGGATGACTCATAGTGAAGACTGGGTTCGTGCAGATAACCAACAATTTACGACGTTTGGAATGAGACTAACGTGAGGTAAATAATAATTCATTCATTCGAAGACTAATTGATCTGATATTAAATTATCTGAAAGATATATTAGGAAAATGATAMMTTTGTAATCTGAATATTTTCCTTGGTTCCCCCGACTTCCTAGTTAATTACAATTACATGATTAATCAGTTTAATCGCGTAATAATAATTACAGATAATTTTTGATAAAGATAAGTCTTCAGTTTTAATGATGCCAAAGACACGTCACATATTTCAATACCATTATATTTTATGAGGGGATTTGAAAAGTTATTTTATATGATATCATCTAAAGATAGGTAAAGAAAATGACCTACAGTACAACCTTCTGGATGAATGATATGATCTGATTTTACTTGAGTTCTTTTAGATATAACAATGCATTCAGAAAGTATTCAGACCCCTTGACTTTTTCCACATTTTGTTACGTTACAGCCTTATTCTAAAATGTATTAACCTCTCTTGGGCACGTGAGACGGTAGCGTCCCACGTCTTCAACAGCCAGTGAAACTGCTGGGCGCCAAATTCAAATACAGAAATACTCATTATAAAAATTCAGAAAACAAAACATATTTTACATAGGTTTAAAGATTAACTTCTTGTGAATCCAACCACGGTGTCAGATTTAAAAAATGCTTTATGGCGAAAGCATACATTACGATTATGAGAACATAGCCCACAAGACAAATCATTACAAACAGTAGCCAGCCAGATAGAACAGTTACACAATTTAGAAATAGAGATAAAATTAATCCCTTACCTTTGATGATATTCATATGGTTGCACTCATCAGACATTCATTTACTCAATAAATGTTCCTCTTGTTCGATAAAGTCTCTTTATACCCAAAATCCTCAGTTTTGTTTGCGGGTTTTCTTCAGTAATCCACAGGCTCAAACGCAGTCAAAACAGGAAGACAAACAAATCCAAATTGTATCCGTAAAGTTCATAGAAACATGTCAAACGATGTTTATATTCAAACCTCGGGTTGTTTTTATCCTAAATAATCGATACTATTTCAACCGGACAATAACGTTGTCAATATAAAATGTAAACRAGAAACGCACTCTCTCGGTTGTGCGCAATAAAAAGCTCCGTGAAGGGTCCACTCATTCAGACTGCTCTTACTTCCTCATTTTTCAGAATACAAGACTGAAACACTTTCTAAAGACTGTTGACATCTAGTGGAAGGCATAGAAACTGCAAGTTGAGTCCTAAATTAAGGGATACTGTAATGGCATTGAATAGAAAACTACAAACCAAAAAAAAAACTACTTGCTGAAATGATTTTTCTCCGTTTTTCTCCTGCCAAATCAGTTCTGTTAAACTCACAGACACTATTTTAACAGTTTTGGAAACTTTAGAGTGTTTTCTATCCAAATCTACCAGTTATATACATATCATATCTTCTGGGCCCGAGAAGCAGGCAGTTTAATTTGGGCATGCATTTCATCCAAAATTCCGAATGCTGCCCCCTACCCTAGAGAAGTTAAATACATTTTTTGCCCCATCAATCTACATACAATAACCCATAAGTATTCAGGACCTTTGCTATAAGACTCGAAATTGAGCTCAGGTGCATCCTGAGCACCTGAAAACTACAAATACTAAGGTGTCTGGTTAGTCTGTAAACTCTCCTTCCAGACTCACATTAAGCATCTCCAATCCAAAATGAAATCTAGAATCGGCTTCCTATTTCGCAACAAAGCCTCCTTCACTTATGCCGCCAAACTTTCCCTCGTAAAACTGACTATCCTACCGATCCTTGACTTCGGCGATGTCATTTACAAACTGGATGCAGTCTATCACAGTGCCATCCGTTTTATCACCAAAGCCCCATATACTATCCACCACTGCGACCTGTATGCTCTAGTTGGCTGGCCCTCACTACATATCTGTCGCCAAACCCGCTGGCACCAGGTCATCTATAAGTCTTTGCTAGGTAAAGCCTCGCCTTATCTCAGCTCACGGGTTACCATACCAACACCCACCCGTWGCACGCGCTCCAGCAGGTATATTGCACTGGTCATCCCCAAAGCCAACACTTCCTTTGGCCGCCTTTCCTTCCAGTTCTCTGCTAACAATGACTGGAACGAATTGCAAAAATCTCTGAAGCTGGAGTCTTATATCTCCCTCTCTAACTTTAAGCATCAACTGTCAGAGCAGCTTACCAATCACTGTACCTGTACACAGCCAATCTGTAAATAGCACACCCGACTACCTCATCCCCATATTATTACTTACCCTCTTTCTCTYTTGCACCCCAGTATCTCTACTTGAACATCATCATCTGCACATCTATCATTCCAGTATTAATGCTAAATTGTAATTATTTTTGCCTCTATGGCCTGTTTATTGCCTACCTTCCTACTCTTCTACTTTTGCACACACGGTACATAGATTTTTCTATTTTTCTTTTATTTTGTGTTATTGACTATGTTTGTTTCTGTGTAACCATGTGTTGTTGTTTTTGTCACACTGCTTTGCTTAATCTTGGCCAGGTCACAGTTGTAAATGAGAACTTGTTCTCAACTGGCCTACCTGGTTAAATAAAGGTGAAATATATATATATTTTTTTTTTAATCCTGTTTCCATTGATCATCCTTGAGATGTTTCTACAACTTAATTGGAGTCCACCTGTGGTAAATTCAATTGATTGGACATGATTTGGAAAGGCACTCACATTTCTATATATGGTCCCACAGTTGGCAGTACACAGTATATCAGAGCAAAAACCAAGTCATGAGGTCGAAGGAATTGTCCGTAGAGCTCCGATACAGGACCGTGTCGAGACACAGATCTGGGGAAGCAATGAATGTCTCAATGAAAACAGTGGCCCCCATCATTCTTAAATGGAAGAAGTTTGGAAGCACCAAGACTCTTTCTTAGAGCTGGCCGGCTGGCTAAACTGAGCAATCGGGGGAGAAGGGCCTTGGTCAGTGAGGTGACCAAGAACCCGATGGTCACTCTGACAGAGCTCCAGAGTTCCTCTTTGGAGATGGGAAAACCTTCAAGCAGGACAACGATCTCTGCAGCACTCCACCAATCAGGCCTTTATGGTAGAGTTGCCAGACAGAAGCCACTCCTCAGTAAAAGACACATAACAGCCCGCTTGGAGAGAAACAAGATTCTCTGGTCTTATGAAACCAAGATTGAACTCTTTGGCCTGAATGCCAAGCATCACGTCTGGTAAAAACCTGGCACCATGCCTATGGTGAAGCATAGTGGTGGCAGCATCATGCTGTGGGGATGTTTTTCAGCGGCAAGGACTGGGAGACTAGTCAGGATCAAGGGAAAGATAAGCTGAGCAATGTACAGAGATATCCTTGATGAAAATATGGTCCAGACCGCTCAGGACCTCAGACTGCGGCGAAGGTTCCCCTTCCAAAAGAACAACGATTGTAAGCACACAGCCAAGACAATGTCCTTGAGTGGCCCAGGCAGAGCCTGGACTTGAACCTGATCGAACATCTCTGGAGAGACCTGAAAATAGCTGTGCAGCGACGCTCCCCATCCAACCTGGCAGAGCTTGAGAGGATCTGCAGAGAAGAATGGGAGAAACTTTGAGAGCAGCATGGACCAGATAGAACAAGACAGGAATGATAAATAGGAAAGTTTGTGCCAAAATAAAAAACACCCAAAGCACTAGGGACTCGTCTCCAACATCCTCGCAAAGAATCACTCTGTTTCACGCTACCGACTCTTGTATAAGATGCTGTTCTCTATTCCTCCCCAAACACTCCCTGTCCTAAGTTACCCATAGTTTTTTTCTTTCTTTTTTTATTCATATTGACGCAATCTAAGTTTGTCCATGCATCACCTCCAACCTTTCATGTTTGGCCTAAATCGAGCACTGAAACGAAACAGGTGCCTTCCRCGGTCTCCGTTTTAAGCTTTATGATACCAAAAAAAAAAGCCACTCTGCACTCAGCTCCACCACAATACTGCGTGAGATTGGTCTTCTGAAGGATCTCATTTCGACAGGGTCACTTCCTTGATGTGGCAAGTAAATTTGACAATTGTAAAAAGGTGCCACAAACAAACAAGTGCAGGCGTCAGATGAAGACAATGCCTGCAGTCTGACTGAACAGTGAATTGAAGGAGGGAGGACAAKCTCTAAAAGAAACCAACAGGCTGTGAAAATAACCTTTACACAGGAAAGTATGAGACTTATGAGCAAACTCAACACCAGCCACTTAGGTTTGCTAACGCGAACATTTCACAACGACCAATAGAAGTAAAACAATGCAACACYGCCCCAGGCTTGTCAGGGGTTGTAACAGTCTTTTGGGAGTAATAACATGTACATGTTTAAAAATGTGTCTGGTTCGCTGTTTGCATAAACAGTTCCATCACAGTTATCTGGAGAATACAATAAATCCTATTTCTCCATGTCCCCGTTTTGCGAGCCATGATAGAGAAACAGAAATCCCCCCTCGTCTTCAAATTATTCTGGAGAACTCTCTCATCCCTCTCCCAACAGAAGAGAAGAAATTAGACGGAGTTTATTGCCCTAGATACAAAAGTACTAGATTGAAAAGGGGAGAGATGATTGAACTCCCTTTTATTTTGTGGTGAGTCCTTTGTGCCAGGCAGCTCAGTCACTCTGATCCTATCTGTATTCTCTCATACTTTGTTCGCCGAGGATTTCTCACACAAAATAATATGATTCAAAACCAGGGATGCTCAAAGGGCCTTCCGTCTCCTCTATCTGAAAGCCTACCAGACTCACTCTTTTATTCCTCTTATTTGTCCAAAAAATAGAATTCTGCTCAGCATCAAGTTGCGTAATCTCTGTCGTTGTGTTGATAATTGATTCATTATGGTGAAAAGGAGAGGAAGAGTTGATCATACATTACTCAGATTTCATGAACCTGAAGTCGTGCTAAAACTAGGAGAAATGAGCTCCGCAAGAAGTTGAAAGGACACTTCAAAAAAGCCGGGTTTCACCAACTTTCCCATTCCATTTTTCAAATCTTGCTCGCTAAAAGTACACTCTCCCATTACTTGAATACAATCTCCAAGGCATTGGCTGGGATTGTAAGTGCACTATAATCAAATACACCTGACGGAGGGAAAAGGTGGATCATGAGCTCCCACACTCAGAACGAAAGACAAGTGTGCAGTAAATGGCAGGAATAGAGGCACAGTTGAAATCGGAAGGTTACATACACTTAGGTTGGAGTCATTAAAACTCGTTATTCAACCACTCCACAAATGTCTTGTTGACAAACTATAGTTTTGGCAAGTAGGTTAGGACATCTACTTTTTGCATCACACAAGTAATTTTTCCAACAATTGTTTACAGACAGATTATTTCACTTATAATTCACTGTATCACAATTCCAGTGGGTCAGAAGTTTACATACACTAAGTTGACTGTGCCTTTAAACAGCTTGGAAAATTCCAGAAAATTATGTCATGGCTTTATGAGCTTCTGATAAGCWAATTTACATCATTTTAGTCAATTGGAGGTGTACCTGTGGATGTATTTCAAGGCCTACCTTCAAACTCACGGCCTCTTTGCTTGACATCATGGGAAAATCAAAAGAAATCAGTCAAGACCTCAGAAAAAATAATTGTAGACCTCCAGAAGTCTGGTCCATCCTTTGGAGCAATTTCCAAATGCCTGAAGGTATCACGTTCATCTGTACAAACAATAGTACGCAAGTATAAACACCATGGGACCACGCAGCCGTCATACCGCTCAGGAAGGATATGCGTTCTGTCTCCTAGAGACGAACGTACTTTGGTGCGAAAAGTGCAAATCAATCCCAGAACAACACCAAAGCACCGTGTGAAGATGCTGGAGGAAACAGGTACAAAAGTATCTATATCCACAGTAAAATGAGTCCTATATTGACATAACCTGAAAGGCCACTCAGCAAGGAAGAAGTCACTGCTCCAAAACCTCCAGAAAAAAGCCAGACTACGGTTTGCAACTGCACATGGGGACAAAGATCATACTTTTTTGAGAAATGTCCTCTGGTCTGATGAAACAAAAATAGAACTGTTTGGCTATAATGACCATCGTTATGTTTGGAGGAAAAAGGGGGAGACTTGCAAGCCGAAGAMCACCATCCCAACCGTGAAGAACGGGGTGGCAGCATCATGTTGTGGGGGTGATTTGCCGCAGGAGGGACTGGTGCACATCACAAAATAGATGGCATCATGAGGAGGAGAATTATGTGGATATATTGAAGCAACATCTCAAGACATCAGTCAGGAAGTTAAAGCTTGGTCGCAAATGGGTCTTCCAAATGGACAATGACACCAAGCATACTTCCAAAGTTGTGGCAAAATGGCTTAAGGACAACAAAGTCAAGGTATTGGAGAGGCCATCACAAAGCCCTGACCTCAATCCTTGTGGGCAGAACTGAAAAGGCGCGTGCGATCAAGGAGGCCTCCATTCCTGACTCAGTTACAGCAGCGCTGTCAGGAGGAATGGGCCAAAATTCACCCAACTTATTGTGGGAAGCTTGTGGAAGGCTACACGACATGTTTGAACCAAGTTAAACAATTTAAAGGCAATGCTACCAAATACTTATTGAGCGTATGTAAACTTCTGACCCACTGGGAATGTGATGAAAGAAATAAAAGCTTTAAAAAATAATTCTCTCTACTATTATTCTGACATTTCACATTCTTAAAATAAAGTGATGATCCTAACTGACCTAAAACAGGGAATTTTTACTAGTATTAAATGTCAGGAATTGTGAAAAACTATGTATGTATGCAAACTTCCAACTTCAACTGTAACTTGCTTTCAGGGGAGGATGAAAAAGAGATAAAATAGGAGAAGGAGGTGGGGGGGGGCTGAGGTGTGTTTTCGCTAGCTATGGTTATACGAGTAATTCACACACCAGAGAACAGCAAGAGAACTGAGTGTGAGTGAGTGTGTGGCTGGTTGGTTGGATGGCAAGGGCCTAATCACAAAGCCCATTAGCACAGAAATGAGCTGCAAATTGAGCAGAAGAGCATTCTGAATGCTGGAGCGAATCTAGCAGTGTTAAACTGTTCCATGTGGATGGGAACACTATTTTCCCATTTGACATATTTATTTTGCACACCAATATATACACTGCGTACACAAAACATTAAGAACACCTGCTCTGTTCGTGACATAAACTAACTGGGTGATTCCAGGTGAAAGATATGATCCCTTATTTATTACATCCACTTCAATCAGTGTAGATGAAGGGGAGGTGACAGGTAAAATAAGGATTTTTAAGCATTGAGACAATTGAGACATGGATTGTGTATGTTTGACATTCAGAGGGTGAATGGGCAAGACAAAATATTTAAATGCCTTTGAACAGGATTTGGTAGTAGGTGCCAGGTGCACTGGTTTGTGTCAAGAACTGCAACGTTGCTGGGTTTTTTCACATTCAACAGTTTCCCGTGTGTATCAAGAATGGTTCACCACCCTCAGGACATCCAGCCAACTTGACACAACTGTGGGAAGCATTGGAGTCCCTGTGTAACGCTTTTGACTCCTTGTAGAGTCCATGCCCCGACGAATTGAGGCTGTTCTGAGGGCAAAGGGGGGTGCAACTGAATATTAGGAAGGTGCTCTTAATGTTTGGTTTAGTCCGTGTACAAGGTTTAACGTATTTGTATGTGTTCCAAGGTCTTTGTCGAAGGAGCTCGTAAGCAGATTCCCACTCAACGTGTTTAAGCATTTCACATCACATTCTATGTTGCTTTTTTAAGACTAAAGCGTTATCAAAATATACATGTTGATAAAGGGACGGCGGAAGAATCAGATATCAGGAAAGATGGATTGAGTGAGCAAGACAGAGGGGGAGAGAGAGAGCAAGTGAAAGCCAACGAAGAGAGCAGAGAGCAAATTGTGCAGATCAAGTCCACATACTAGCCACCCCACTGCCTCACCATCATCTGACATCGATCATCATCAATTCATCTAACTCCATCGGGTTGCCAGAAGCACCAGTCTCCACCATGTGCGTGCACACTGTTAATCTACCTAATTGTTTGTATACTTTTATTTTTWAAATCTTTATCTGTAGGCCTACACTGCAATTCAACTTTTAGCTGTGRAYGTGTAGCCWACGAGATKAAATGAACCAATGAAGAAATCAACCTCTATATATTTACAGGTAACTGCCAAAATAAAGGAAACAGCAGATGCATCCACACAGGTGTGATTCCTGAGTTAATTAAGCAATCATGCTTTGGGTCATTATTTTGGCTACCATGGCTGAAGAAGAAAAAAAGATCTCTGTGACTTCGAAAGAGGGTTTTAAAGGGTGTGTGTGTGTCTGCGTGTGTGTGTGTGTGTGTGTCAGTTACCGGATCTCAACACAATTGAACACTTATGGGAGATTCTGGAGCGGCGCCTGAGACAGTGTTTTTCCACCGCCCTCAACAAAACACCAAATGGAATTTTGTTGAAGAATTATGTGGCGCATCCCTCTATCAGAGTTCCAGACACTTGTAGAGTCTATACCAAGGCGCATTGAAGCTGTTCTGGCGGCTCGTGGTGGCCTAGCCTCGTCGAGAATCAGGCTTCCCTAAAATAGGAAGCCTGGAGAAGTTCATGGCAAGAAAATAGCTAAATAGGGGTGGCAACCAGGTGTCAATCTGTGACGCCTTGCAACACGTCAAACCAATCAAATGCCTTGCTCGAGCGGAGCTCCAGTAGCGCTCACTAGATTTGTGTCATAGGTTCAACAGTGTGTGAGGATGGCCGGGAAATCGCAGATTAAAACCCCATCAAAATATCTTGATTTATGTCAATTTTGTGTATAGAGCACACTTCTGGAAAAACAGAATTCGTTTTTTACCCCCCCCCCCCATGTTTTCTTCCATTTTCTGCAAAGTTGCAAACTATCATATGAAACAACAGAAAAATGTGTCCTTCTCAGTCTGAAAACAGTGACGAACAAACACATAGCACCAACGGGCATGTGGGGAGGGTTCTTGAAATGTAGCATCCAATCAAAACGTTACCGCTTGGAGCCAGCGGATCAATAAACTGTTTTTGCAATACAAAATCACCTCCAAGGGTGGCGTGACAACAATTYGATTTTGTAGGTGTGGCAACGTGAGACTAGTGGTGGCCCAATGCCCTATTAAGACACGTTATGTAATGCGTTATGTAGCATGCATAATGTAGATTCCTTCCCAATCCCTACCGTAAATGCCCTAAACACAATCCATAGACTCTCGGTCAATCCTCTCCACTGTAATTCCCTTCGTGGTTTTAGCCAAGCAGTGATTTTCCATCGGAATACCTGACTGCCTGCTGCTGGAAAACCGTGCCTCTATCCTCTGCACTTAATGAATGAGGACAGCAAGGGGAATGAGAATTCAGTGTCCCTGATGCTCGATGTGGGATGGGAAGACACGAGAGGGATTTTAGGGCACTGATCCTGATGGATCTCCCTATCTGGGAGACGAGGTTAGGATGTTMCTCGTCCTGATTAATATAGCTAACTAGGATTAGAAATGAAAGGAAATGAAAAGAGAGAGGAGATTAGGGGGAACTGAGAGGAGAGGAGAAGAGAGAGAAGAGGAGGCAAGGAAATAGAAATACAGGTAGTCGAAGATGGAGAAGGGAAGAGAAGAGAAAAGTGGAGATGAGAGAGGAAAAGAGGGTTGTGGGTGGAATGGTGTCTATTTGTCCTTTGGTGGAGTGTTATCTTAATTAAATTTGATTATATTTGTTTCTAATCGAACAACTGTATTTTCTGCTTGTGTGGCATTTAGGACATAAAAGCATGACACACACAGGTCAAGCAAATAATAAATGAAGAAACAGTCAATACACATTACATGCAMAAATTGGTCCAGCTAGGACATGTAACCATCTTTGTTATCATATCACATTATGCATTTTAGAGACGAGAGAGAAGAGGGTGGTGATTGGAGTGGGGTTTTATCGTCTTCGAGGCTGCCTGCCATGAGGATGGCTRGTGTATTTTACAGAGGAAAAGTCAATACCGCAGGCAGGCCACTGACACCGCAGTCTGTTACAACTGGCCATGAGTAAGAAAAAGTAGCTCATGACGACACAAACGAGTTACCTTGAGAACACACTGTTCAAAATGGGACCTGTGGTTATAGAGCAACTRTGCGAAGTAGACACTGAGTGTACAAAACATTGAGACACACTTTCCATGACATAGACTGACTGACAAGGTGGATCCAGGTGAAAGCTACGATCCTTTATTGATGTCACTTTAATCCACCTTAATCATTGTAGACGAAGGGGAGGTAACGGGTTTAAGAATGACAATTGAGACATGGATTGTGTATGTGTGCCATTCAGAGGGTGAATGGGCAAGACAACATATTGAAGTGCCTTTGAACAGGGTATGGTATTTGGTGCCAGGCGCACCAGTTTGCATCAAGACCTGCAACTCTGCTGGGATTTCCACGCTCAACAGTTTCCCGTGYKTATCAAGAATGGTCCATCACCCAAARGACATCCAGCCAACTTGACACAACTGTGGGAAGCATTGKAGTCAACATGGGCCAGCATCCCTGTGGAACACTTTCGACACCTTGTAGAGTCCATACCCCGAAGAATTGAGGCTGTTCTGAGGGCAAAAGTGGGGGATGCAACTCATTATTAGGAATTTGTACACTTTGTGTATAAGTCACGCTCTCAAACATTCATATCACTGCACAGGAGCATTAACAAATCATGAAATGTAAATGATTTGCTGTATATAGATAAACCACAATTGTGTTTCTATCAATTTCCTTTCCCCAAGTAATCACCAAAGYATTAGGCTCTTTGGACCAGATATACAGTACTTAGAGTTTGCACCAGATGTAACGTTTTTTTTTGCCAAAAAKATTCAAATATGAGCCTGTCTTCATTGACACATCATACTGTATTCCTTCTCATAACCTTTATTTGACTTTGTTCGGTCTTCAATTCTTAATTCCAATTTAGAAAAAAACATGCTGACATTTTGCATCTAAAATAAAATGTACACAATACAATAAAATATAAATATGTTATTCTACACAGCATCACAAACTCTCTCCATTTCCATTTTGCACCATTTATAGTTTTTCTTGATGCATGGACCGGAAATATCTAGTTGATGTGATTCTAGAGGTACTTGATGTGATTAATATAAATCTATATGCATGACACCGTTGTGTAATGGGATTTCTCACCTTCTCTGCAGAGCAATTAGCCTTGAAATACTGCAGTAAACATCCTCAACACCTACATTGCTCTGCTGCAAAAAGTTTTAACTCTGATGCCGGAAACGAAGAGAAGGTCGACATCTTCCCGTTAGAATAAACAGTGGGATTTGATATTGTGTGTTTGTGTTTTTGCATGGTCTGGTGCGTGCAGTGCAGTCATGTATCCATGCTTTGGTGTCGTGGATTATGTTTTTCAACCACAAGAGACTTGGATAGGAGAGTCCAGTGAGCCGCGAGGCAAAGCATGAATTGAGAAGCAAGAGTACAGAGTAATCCTCTGATGAAAAATTCTGCTCCAGGAGCGCTAGGACCTAGTACTGGGGCGAAGGGTTCACCTTCCAACAGAA
>NC_036875.1:3263932-3308181 GCF_002910315.2 Salvelinus sp. IW2-2015 | reverse complement strand
ATGTGTTTGGTTGTGTGGTGTGTGTGTGTTGCTGTGTGTGTGTGTGTGTGTGTGTCGTGTGTGTGTGTGTGTGTGTGTGTGTGTGATGTGTGTGTGTGTGTGTGTGGTGTGTGTGTGTGTGCGTTGTGTCTCTAAAATGAATAATGGTGATATTGATAACAAAGGTGTCTGAGCTGGATATACAGTGCCTTCAGAAAGTAATTGAGACCCTTGACTTTGCCACATTTTGTTACTTATTCTAAAAAGGATTAAAAAAATAAAAAATCTCAGCAAGTTTTTCGAAATTGTTGGCAAGTTATTCCAAAATTAAAAACAGTAATACTTATTTACATAAGTATTCAGACCACTTTGCTATGAGACTCAAAATTGAGCTCAGCTGCAATCCTGTTTCCATGATCAAATGACCCTAATCACACAACTAAGACAATGCAGGAATGGCTTTGGGACAAGTCTCTGAATGTCCTTGATTGGCCCAGCCAGAGCCCGAACTTGAAACCGATCTAACATCTCTGGAAAGACCTGAAAATAGCTGTGTAGCAACGCTCCCTATCCAACCTGACAGACCTTGAGAGGATCTGCAGAGGAATGGGAGAAATTGATAAGGTAAAAAAATAATTTAATACATTTTAGAATAAGGCTGTAACGTAACAAAAAAGTGGAAAAAGTCAAGGGATCTGAATACTTTCCGAATGCTCTGAATACTCACTTGCATGTAATGTATATTGACTGTTTCTTGAATTATTATTTGCATGACCTGTGTGTGTCATTCCTTCATGCCTTAAATATTACAAAAGCTGAAAATACAGTTGAATGAAACAGAATAAAATGGAATAGAATAGACTGTTACTCACTGATGTGTACAGATGGCCCTCCCCGTTCATGGAGATGTATAACCCTGTCTTCACAGACTGAATCGCAACAACTCGGAGACCCACAGGAATCAAGTTGAACAAAGCTGGAAGACAGAAAGATGGAAAGAGCGGCAGAGGGGGACAGAGTCAGTGACAGGCGGAGATAGAGACAGACAGACAGACAGGCAGACAGGCAGACAGGCAGACAGGCAGACAGACCAATTCCCCATTCAAACCACTGGAGAAAACCCTTCACAACATTTCCCGCCAAGATAGACCTGCCAAAGGGGGCGGTGTTGCAATCTACTGCAGAGATAGCCTGCAGAGTTCTGTCTTACTATCCAGGTCTGTACCCAAACAATTCGAGCTTCTAGTTTTAAAAATCCAACTTTCCAGAAACAAGTAACCTCCAGACGAGCTTCAATGCCATACAACTCTCCTTCCGTGGCCTCCAACTGCTCTTAAATGCAAGTAAAACTAAATGCATGCTCTTCAACCGGTCGCTGTTCGCACCTACCCGCCTGTCCAGCATCACTACTCTGGACGGTTCTGACTTAGAATAYGTGGACAACTACAAATACCTAGGTGTCTGGTTAGACTGTAAACTCTCCTTCCAGACTYRCATTAAGCATCTCCAATCCAAAATKAAATCTAGAATCRGCTTCCTATTTCGCAACAAAGCATCCTTCACTCATGCTGCCAAACATACCCTCGTAAAACTGACTATCCTACCGATCCTCGACTTCGGCGATGTCATTTACTGTCACAACTTCCACCGAAGTCGGCTCCTCTCCTTGTTCAAGCGGCGTTCGGCGTCACCAGTCTTCTAGCCATCGTCGATCCACTTTTCATTTTCCATTTGTTTTGTCTTGTTTTCCTACACACCTGGTTTTCATTTCCCTCATGAATTGTTGTGTATTTAACCCTCTGTTCCCCCCATGTCTTTGTGTGGAATTGGTTGTTGTAAGTGCTTGTGCACATGTTTACTGGTGCGCGTCGGGTTTTGTACCCATGTTGGTTATTTCTTTATGCCGYTGGTTTTGCAATTAAACTGCTCCGGCTATTACTTTGTTCTSCTCTCCTGCGTCTGACTTCCCTGCCACCAGTTACGCACCCCTTACATTTACAAAATAACTTCCAACACTCTACCCAACAMATTGGATGTAGTCTATCACAGTGCCATCCGTTTTGTCACCATAGCCCCATATACTACCCACCACTGCGACCTGTACGCTCTCGTTGGCTGGCCCTCGCTTTATACTCATCGCCAAACCCACTGGCTCCAGGTCATCTACAAGTCTCTGCTAGGTAAAGTCTCGCCTTATCTCAGCTGACTGGTCACCATAGCAGCACCCACCCGTAGCACGCACTTCAGCAGGTATATCTCACTAGTCACCCCCAAAGTCATCTTCTGCACATCAATTACTCCAGTGTCTAATTGGTATATTGTAATTACTTCGCCACCATGGCCTATTTATTGCCTTACCACCCTTATCTTACCTCATTTGCACACACTGTATATAGATTTTCTTCAACTGTATTATTGACTGTATGTTTTGTTTATTCCATGTGTAACTCTGTGTTGTTGTAAGTGTCGAACTGCTTTGCTTTATTCTTGGCCAGGTCGCAGTTGTAAATGAGAACTTGTTCTCAACTAGCCTACCTGGTTAAATAAAGRTGAAATAAAAAAWWAAAAATAAATAAACAGTAAYCTCAAATAGTCTTTTCAATACAGGACTGTCGTTACAATTGCTTTACAGAAATCTGGTAAAATTACGTTTGTAATGTGGCTAGCCACTGGATGGCTCTGAATGCACTGTCAGCATGCAGTCAATGCTATTAACTACTTTTGGAGCTAACTAGTGGTCTCAAGTCGTATCCTGATGTCGACAGCAGATGAACGTTATATTCATAATTTAGCTAACTTAGCTAATTAACATATATTTAGCTAATTAACATAACTTAGCTAATTAACATACAAAACATGTTAGCTATATTACCCTGCTAGCTAGTTAGCGTTAGCAAAATGTTCAATRGAGGTCAATTAAAGCTAGTASTGCTGAGTGATTAGTGCTTTTTTGAGATCGGTTCGGTTTCCGTTCGATAATTATATATTTTTTTACACTAAATGCATTATGAAATAATTGCATTTAAATAAATGACAGCTACCCTCAGACATCACCTGCCCTTTTCCTGACACTGACAGTGGGTTGAATKCTGTAACAACACAGAATAAAACAATTCCCAAGAGCACCATGATGGTGGTGAATTCCCATTACTGCTTATCGTTTATTAACCATCATTTAAGCACATGAATTACTTCACATTAATAATATATTTCAGCTGTGTATATAACTTATATTTTTTATGACTTCATTATTTTCATTCCTTGAGTCATCATCTCATCTCTGCTCAGGTAGTAGCAACCAGCCATCCAGACAACCATCTCACGTTATCGCTGTGCTCCCCATTGAATGAGTCATCCCAATTAACTAGGCTAGTAGTAGCTAGCTGGCTGCCAAAATCATTTTACTAGTTCTTCAAAGTAGACTGCTTATTACCGACTACCTCAACTATCAATCAGGTCGAGCTACMKSWCKKYYYYTTYCCTCTCGTTGTTGTGTTGTGTCATTCCTCTCTCATGCGGCCAGCTCATATGGTCTGTGTGTGTATCCGCCTCTGTCCATGGCCGGAAAGAACAGGCGCAATGGATTCTATCTAGAGAAAATAAGTGTTGAGCTCACAAAAAAATAAATACATGGAATTCAAGTAACTGAAATCTCCCCCCAAAATAAAGACATTTCGGTTAATCGCTCAGCACTAAGAGCTAGCTAACCAGCTAGCAAACAATGTAACAAAAGTATAATTTTGTTACATTGATGGACCTGGGAAGTAGCACTGGAAAAACCGGAGCCACCACAGGAGCGTGGCTGATTTAATARGTCCTTTTTGGCCGCAGAACACACTTTGGCCCTGTTAGGTAATGGCCATTGTTTTGTTTGTACTGATTGAGAAATAACAGGGCTAGTCTTGGCGGCGACACTAAGCGTTCGCATCCCAAATGGCACCCTATTCCCAACATAGTACACTCGTTTTGTGTAGAGCCCTATAGGTTGTACCAATGTATAGGGAATAGGGTGCCATTTGGGATACAGCCAGTGTGTGTATGGCTGATTTAGATGCACAGTATTAAGCGCTCCTGACCATTTGAGGTAATTGGTATTGGCGTGGATGTACAGTAGGTAGAGCAGAGTGAGGGATGTGAGACGTACAGTGCCTTCGGAAAGTATTCAGACCCCAAGACTTTTTCCACATTTTGTTACGTTACAGCTTTACTCKAAATGGATTATATWTWWWWWWAAATCMTCAGCATTCTACACACAATAACCCATAATGACGAAGTGAAAACAGGTTTTTAGAAGTGTTTGCAAATGTATAAAAAWCWACAGAAATACCTTATTTACCTAAGTATTCAGACCCTTTGCTATGAGACTAGAAATTGAGTTCAGGGGCATCCTGTTTCCATTGATCATCCTTGAGATGTTTCAACAACTTGATTGGAGTTCACCTGTGGTAAATTCAATTGATTGGACATGATTTGGAAAGGCGCACACTTGTCTATATAAGGTCCCACAGTTGACAGTGCATGTCAGAGCAAAAACCAAACCATGAGTCGCAGGAATTGTCATTAGAGCTCAGARACAGGATTTCTGCAGCATTGAAGGTTGCCAAGAACACAGTGGCCTCCATCATTCTTAAATGGAAGAAGTTTGGAACCACCAAGACTCTTCCTRGTACTGAGTAACGGGTCTGAATACTTATGTAAATGTGATATTTCAGTTTTTTTTAATTTCTAAAAACCTGTTTTTGCTTTGTCATTAAGGGGTATTGTGTGCAGATTGATGAGGGGGAAAAAACTATTGAATACATTTCAGAATAAGCCTGTAACATCACAAAATGTGGGAAAAGTCAAGGGGTCTGAATACTTTACGAAGGCACTGTATGTATGGACACTGGGTTTTTAGAGGCATTGAGACAATATGGGATAGGGATTTTGGCTGATACTGTGTTGTGCAAATGTTGTTACTGTGTTAACAACGTGTCACTACATCGCTGAAAGTTCTGTGAGGTCCGACTGAACGTTCTACTCGATGCATTATCAATTGGTGCTGATGAAGTGAATTTGGGTGACTTGGAAAATCAATGACATTTCTAAAGGAGGCAAATAATTAGTAGGAAAACCTTTTGTCGTCATTGTGATGTCATCATATTGACTAGATGTAGTAGCGTAGCTGGCTACGTTGTGAAGGGAGAGCAATGGATTTTTAGCTAACTAACATTAGCATTGYTAGGTATTTTTGACAAACTTTGCTTGCCAATGACAACATTGCCATCTATCTAAAGTAAATCTGACGACATGGTAATAATGACAAAGTCGTTTCCCACAAATCATTTGCCTACGTTAGCAACGTCATCGTATTTCTAAGACAATGTGGTGTAATGTAGACAACATCRTCATTAACACATGTTTAGAAAAGTTGGTCCTCAGTGAACGTTCATAACAATGGCATGACCGTGAAACCCATGAATAGTTTATATTGTTTCTTAATGACATAAAATATGGATGGATTCTTTGGTTCAACTGACTATTGATCTTACAATCATTATTTTAGTAACATAACATATTCACGCATTTAATTACATTTCATACCATATTATTTATGACGTGTATCGTGTGTGTAATGTGTAGGTGCCCCTTGTGTATCCATAAACAAGGTTCTATTGGTCTATGGAAGTGACACGTGTCATCTCTGCTCCTAGTGACAGACACGGAGACAAAGCAGTGTCAAGCTAGAGTTATCGCCACACACTGAAATCAAATTAACCAGCTAGCCTGGAGCACTAAGGAAGCTGTGCCAACAAAGAGCTAAGAATACTCTCTTCTCTCTAGCTAGCCCACTGTTTTTGGACCACTTTCCATCTCAGAGAGAAGAACCCACCTGCTTTCTGTGATTGTCATTTGAGATAAGTGCCGGTACGAAAAAACAATATAATACAGCTGAGGTTGGGAGACAATTTACCATTACTTATCTTAAATCATACATCATACATAAAAAAAGATCTTCATTGGCTGATTATGAGACACCACAGTGGCTATGACCCAATATCTAGACTTGCATACTACTTAGAATGGAGTATTGGCCATGCAWACTATACAGTTCCACACGAATGTATGCAAAGTGACAACTTGTTGACACTGTAGCACAATGGTTCACAAACTTTTTTGGTTGCTCTACCACCAACCGAATTTAGCTCTGCCCGGAGTACTCCTGAAGTACCCCCTCATGTGTATTTTACCAGTAGGCCTATGGTCTCATGAGTCTTCTCAAGTACGCCCTGTGGATAGGCAAAGTACCCCCAGGGGTCCTAGKACACCTGGTTGGGATCCACTGCTGTAGCAGGATAGATGAAGAGACTGTATACTCACAGGAGTTACTGCTGTCATCCTTGGTCCCATCAAGAGAACCATCTGGGTTCATTTGCAAGTAGTATCCCTGCCTGCAATATAACCTGGTCACTATACCCTTGAGCTGGGGATCTGAAACACAGAGAGAGAGAGGGAAACAGGGAGAAAAGAGAGAGAGAGAGGTTAGCAACAGTATACAAATAGTTAGACCAGCTCAAGATCATTTATATTTTCAACCGAAGGAGAGAGAGAAGAGGACTCTACCACACAAATGCTCCACCAAAGAATCACTTCATATATACATAGACATAGAGCAAATATTCAAATCTCTATATRAACTGTAATATACTGTAAATGTAGAGAAGAGAGGTAAAGGATCGCAGAGTAAAGAGCAACCAATCCATTCTTATGTGGAAATTGTTTGAATATATTGTTTCATAATCCACTGTGTCTGGTTTGAAAACCATTCCATAAAACAAAGTACCTAACTCTTTATGATTGTTTTATGACCATTGTGAATTTTCAGAGGCAAATCATGTAGCTAAAATGTACTGCATATAAGCCATGCTTTACTCAGAAATTGGCCCAATCAAATGTGATTAAATTAATATGAAAAGCGGTCTGATAGCAAACTCAACAGCACCCTCTWCAGTTCTCTTCTCTGTGAGGGGAAATAATGGTTAATAATGTTGCACTGGAAATTCATCACATGGTTGTCATGTGAATTGGGGGATAAGATGGCCTATATTGTCTTAATAGAGCTGGGGAAATACTCTGGTTTAAAGTCTATTTTATCATTCATAATTACAGATAAGAGTTCAAGCGAATGTTCAAGTCATTTTCAAAACAGAATCATTTAACTGAAACAATTGCCTTCGCTCCTGTAGTTAAACGTGGATGTTTGAGTGAGATGTCGGTATTGGAACAGGTAGTAAGCTTTTAAGAGCTGCTTCCACCCACCACATTGGGAGGTCTTGCAGTGAACTCTTTATACATGCACATTTTCCACAGAAGAACAGTTGCATCCACTAAGAAATAAACATAATGCATTCATCTATATACAACACCTTAGCATGTGTGTGTGTGTGTGTGTGTGTGGTTTTGTGTGTGTGTGTGTGTGTGTGTGTGTTGTGGTTGTGTGCGTGTGTGCGTGTGTGGTGCGTGTGTGTGTGTGTGTGTGGTCTACCCAAGGGCCTAATGCCTTCCACATTAGCCTTATCGTAGAGACAGCTATCAGGCCAGATTTGATTCTCACTAAGCCCTGAGGAGATGAATAATCACATGAGCCCTGTGTGTGTGCGTTTATGTGTGTGTGAGTAAAAAAGGTAGAATTGCCAATGCGTATTAGGTGYTTTTATCCAAAGTGACAACTTTGAGTCCACACATTTTTGGATGTGACCCCAGTGGGAATCGAACCCACAACTCTGGTGTTGCTAGTGCCACAYACAAMCACTACAATACTGTAAAATACAATACATGATTACAATACAGATGGAAGGTGTATGATTGCCATCCCAATGAGAGTACCATGACATAAATTCAGACATGTGCCAGGCTTTGATTCTCCATGCCAAAAGGTTTCTTCCCCAGGTGCATGAACAATGAGGACATCTACTGCAAGGTCGATGAGAACCTATGCTCAAGACAGGCTTGATGCAAACCATTGCCTACTAAACATTTGTTTCATTTGATTACAGTTCACCTATGTTGTAATTATATCTGAAAAATACATTTATTTTTTGCATCAAAAAATCCGTGTGAGAGATCACACTGCTGTTTTCAACTCTCCCTCTCTCTCTCTCTCTCTCTCGCTCTCTTTCTCTACCGCACCTGCTGTCTCGACCTCTGAATGCTCGGCTATGAAAAGCCAACTGACATTTACTCCTTCAGTGCTGACCTGTTGCACCCTCTACAACCACTGTGATTATTTTCTGACCCTGCTGGTCATCCTGCAGGATGGCGTAGCAGTCGGACGTGTGTTTGTCTTGTCCCGTCTTGTCCCATGTAAATAGTCGTTTTCATCGTTTTTTTTCATATATATTTTAATCTCACTTTCCACCTACGATCTAAATATACTTTACTGCAACCCACCTCACCCAATGTGGTACAGATCTGCTATTTTTATACATTATAACAGGAACCTCCATCAGATGCTAGCCAGCTAACTAGCTACTAGGTAGTAGTCACTGTTAGCCACGGCTAGCGGTCTTCACCTTTAGCTCGGACACCAGCCAGCTTTAGCTCGGTCAATACCTGCCAGTCTGCACAGCGCGATATCAACCCAGAGTATATCGGACTGCTTTTCTCCACCACATCACCGGATTCCTGCCGCAAGCTCTGGACCATTACACTGGATCTAGCTAGCTGCAACCGAGGGGCTACCGCTGGCTAACGCCTCTGTCCCGAAGCAAGCACCAGTTAGCCTTGAGCTAGCATCGAGCTAGGCCCATCTCCCGGCTAGCCGAAGAGGTATACCCGCTAATCCGTGGAATATAATACCTCTTTTGCCAATTGGCCTGAACCCTTTATTGCCGACACGGAGCCAAGCCAATCCATCACGACTGGTCTGCCGATGTAATCGTCCGATGTGGTTTCAACAGGCTTTTCCGTTGCGATGTCGCCGAAGACCCATCTGCTAGCCCCGGCCCGGTAGCTTTCTGAACGCCGTGCCTCCCACTCGGCTAACATAGTAGCGACTACCGAACGGCTGCCGGACACACCTATTGCTGCTCATTGGACCCTATGATCACTCGGCTACACATGCCTCTCTCTAAAGTCAATATGCCTTGTCTTCTGCTGTTTCGGTTAGTTATTGTTTTATTTCACTGTAGAGCCACTAGTCCAGCTCAACATGCCTTAGATAGCTCTTTTGTCACACACCACACACATTGGGAGACCTCACCTGGCTTATCTGGTGTCTCCAGAGATGCAAGCTCTCTCATCGTCACTCAATGCCTAGGTTTACCCCCACTGTACTCACATCCTACCATACCTTTGTCTGTACATTATGCCCTGAATCTATTCTACCACACCCAGAAATCTGCCCCTTTTAATCTCTGTTCCCAACGCACTAGACCACCAGTTTTTATAGCCTTTAGYGGTACCCTTATCCTACTCCTCCTCTATTCCTCTGGTGATGTAGAGGTTAACCCAGGCCCTGTAGCCYMYWSYRYCACACCTATTCCCCAGACACTCTCATTTGTTGACTTCTGTAACCGTAAAAGCCTTGGTTTCATGCATGTTAACATCAGAAGCCTCGTCCCTAAATGTGTTTATTCACTGCTTTAGCACACTCCACCAACCCTGACGTCCTAGCCGTGTCTGAATTCTGGCTTAAGAAGGCCACCAAACATTCTGACATTTCCATCCCCAACTACAACATTTTCTATCATGATAGAACTGCCAAAGGGGCGGCAGGGTAGCCTAGTGGTTAGAGCGTTGGACTAGTAACCGAATGGTTGCAAGTTCAAATCCCCAAGCTGACAAGGTACAAATCTGTCGTTCTGCCCCTGAACAGGCAGTTAACCCACTGTTCCTAGGCCGTCATTGAAAATAAGAATTTGTTCTTAACTGACTTGCCTAGTTAAATAAAGGTTWAAAAAAAWWAAWAAWAATAATAAAATTTAAAAAAGGGGGCGGAGTTGCAATCTACTGCAGAGATAGCCTGCAGAGTTCTGTCATACTATCCAGGTCTGTGCCCAAACAGTTCGAGCTTCTACTTCTAAAAATCCACCTTTCCAGAAATAAGTATCTCATTTTTGCCGCTTGTTATAGACCCCCCTCAGCCCCCAGCTGTGCCCTGGACACCATATGTGAATTGATTGCCCCCCATCCATCTTCAGAGTCCATACTGTTAGGTGACCTAAATTGGGATATGATTAGCACCCCGGCCGTCCTACAATCTAAGCTAGATGCCCTCAATCTCACACAAATTATCAAGGAACCTACCAGGTACAACCCTAAATCCGTAACCATGGACACCCTCATAGATATTATCCTGACCAACTCGCCCTCTAAATATACCTCTGCTGTCTTCAACCAGGATCTCAGCGATCACTGCCTCATTGCCTGCGTCCGTAATGGGCCCGCGGTCAAACGACTACTCCTCATCACTGTCAAACGCTCCCTAAAACACTTCAGCGAGCAGGCCTTTCTAATCGACCTGGCCCGGGTCTCCTGGAAGGATATTGACCTCATCCTGTCAGCAGAGGATGCCTGGTTGTTCTTTAAAAGTGCTTTTCTCACCATCTTCAATAAGCATGTCCCATTCAAAACATTTAGAACTAAGAACAGATACAGCCCTTGGTTCAATCCAGACTTGACTGCCCTTGACCATCACAAAAACATCCTGTGGCGTAATGCATTAGCATTGAATAGCCTCAGCGATATGCAACTTTTCAGGGAAGTCAGGAACCAATATACGCAGCACGCGCTCCAGCAGGTATATTTCACTGGTCATCCCCAAAGCCAACACCTCCTTTGGCCGCCTTTCCTTCCAGTTCTCTGCTGCCAATGACTGGAACGAATTGCAAAACTCACTGAAGCTGGAGACTTATATCTCCCTCACTAACTTTAAGCATCGGCTGTCAGAGCAGCTTCCCGATCACTGTACCTGTACACAGTCCATCTGAAAATAGCACACCCAACTACCTCATCCCCATATTTTTTTATTTTTTTTTGCTCTTTTGCACCCCACTATCACTACTTGCACATCATCATCTGCACATCTATCACTCCAGTGTTAATGCTAGATTGTAATTATTTCGTCACTATGGCCTATTTATTGCCTTACCTCCCTAACCTTACTACATTTGCACACACTGTACATAGATTGTTCTATTGTGTTATTGACTGTGCGTTTGTTTATCCCATGTGTAACCCTGTGTTTTTGTCGCACTGCTTTGCTTTATCTTGGCCAGGTCGCAGCTGGCCTACCTGGTTAAATAAAGTTGAAAAAAATAAATAATGTAATCCATGAACGTTTGAACATCTTAATAAACAATCTGGCCTTCATGGCCGTGTACTCTCAACATCTCCACCCGGCACAGCCAGAAGAGGACTGGCCACCCCTCAGAGCCTGGTTCCTCTCTAGGTTTCTTCCTTGGTTCCTGCCTTTACAGGGAGTTTTTCCTCGCCAATGTGCTTCTACATCGGCATTGCTTGCACTTTGTTTTTTGGGGGCTGGGTCTCTGTACAAGCACTTTGTAGCATCTGCTGATGTAAAAAGGGCTTTGATTGATTGATTGATTGACTGATTGATCGCACATGGGATAAGAATTACGGAAATTTGATGTTACATTTTGATGGTTAGTGCAAGTGTATTGCCTAATGTGAAAACAGTGTAATGTAATGTACAGTACTGTAGCATGTTACATTCAAAGGGAAATGCTATTGGATTAACTGGTGGGTAAAAACAACTAGATTGAGAAGATATCATGTTGTGGTTTGGTGATTAAAATAATGTTCTCAAGATATTTCACCGTTTTTGGATCAATGGTTGTGTGGTGAAAGATGTGTCCAAACAAAATGAATGCACAATAAAAAGGTTTTGAATATAAGACTTGGGAGTTCCAAGTTTTACCAGTTTGGAGTTTTGAAAATTCACCACTTACTTGTGAAAAGAGCACCAAAGCAATTGGAGAAAAACTACTGACATCGCCCTCTCTCTCTGACTGAAGAGTATGGGACGCTAACGCTGAGGGAGCATAGAGACCACATTAGGATTTTCAGATGTCATGAATTGATATCTACATTTATGGAGACTTCATAGGCCAGCACACGTAAAGGACATTGTGATGCTTGCTTAGTAAGTACCACTTCCTCCAAATTTGGCCCATATCCTGGCGTGAACTTTGGACCTCTGCTTTGCTAGCACACGTGACCGCCCTCATGAAGCGTCTTAACAGTCAGCGCCACGCAAATAGGTAGCTATTTCCTGGGGACACTTCAGGCTGATGTGGGGACACTTCAGGCTGACGAGTAAGTTTCACACATCCCCATGTGCTACACAAACACACACACACACACACACAACACACACACACACACACACACACACACACACACACACACACACACACACACACACACACACACACTTTCACATGGATTTTTAATGAGAACACAATCCCCTTGAGTGAGAACAAGCAGGCAGAGACACTAAGATGGCCTCCTCCAATCAATTAAAGACTTTGATCAGCAGCGTTTAAAACAATCTCAGAGAGTGAGATTGATTCCTCAGACAGTTCAGCAGAGGCCGATTTGTAATAATTAAAATGGAGACAGAGCTGAGAGCTCTCTGCGCTAGCACACAGTGTGCAGAGGCGTGTGTGTGTGCACAAGTGTGTGAGCATGTGTGTGTRTGTGTGCGTCCTGGGGCGGCAGGTAGACTAGTGCTTAAGAGCATTGGGCCAGAACCCGAATGGTCGCCTTGAGCAAGGCACTTAACTGTAAGTCACTCTGGATATGAGTGTCTGCTAAATGTGACCCGTTTCAGAAAACTAGGCATATGTCGCGGGTCACTACTTCACAGGAGAGCCCTTTGAACGTAATCTTTTTTTTGGCAGAAATGCCTTCTGGAATATGTGAACTTTCCTGTGCCTTAATAACAAACTTGAATGCCATCTGTAAATATGAATAAAATTGTTAAGTTACGAGCCTAGTTGGTTTAGCCACAGAAAAAGRTGGCAACCTTCCCACTAGCCTTGATTGGCTGAGATAATGAGTGGGCTGGACATGCAGAGAGATGAGTTCGGATTGGTCTGCCATATAGCWCGCTTCTGTCTATTTGAGCTGGTTAATATGTGTAGGTAATCATGTCTAACGTGGCTTTTGAAAAAATATATTGCTTAGTAGAACTGCTCTTCACTTTCTGGAGGACCGAGTTTTGAAATCAGTGGAATTAGAGTATGATAGATAAGGAGATGGAGAAAACACCTGTCTCCGGATTACATCTTCAAACTAAGGGCAACCATGGCATCTGTGACAGGGACAAGCGTCCAACAATGATGTATATGGATAAGATAGTCTAGCTAGGTGCATTTTCAGATATTACACGTTTCTAATTCACTTTCATTTCAAGCTAAAGTGCACTGTTAGCTAGCTAGCTAACATTAGCTGGCTGGCTCGCTAGCTAACGTTACGTGTATGATCGTATTATTCKTATCTCAGAGCCATTTGCTTAGCTAGTTATAGCCTAATTTTAGCTAGCTAACATTGAACCTGGTTGTTAGCTACCTGCAGATTCATGCAGGGTAGTAAAGTCATGAGTTGGGATTATGGTTCATTGTTTAGCTAGCTAGCTAGCTACATGTCTTAACAAAAGACTTGTTAAGTCTTGGTTAAAAGTAACCATTTTGGGTGCATTYGTAAATTCAGTCTGGCCATCTACTCCGATTTCAGTGCACTCTCGTCTGAGTGTGCCAGAGCACAGAATAACTGATGAATTTACGAACGCTCAACACCCGTTGAATAAGGCCGGTGTCAGTAAACGTCRGCAAAAAAGCATAATTAAATTGTTGCCAGCAGCACAGTTACAGTCACCAAAGCTCTGGATAACATGAAAACTGCCTAACCAGCTCTGATAGGGTGAGTAAAATGGTCAGAGTRGGGTGTTCTCTCATTTGTGTCTGGAAATTGCTAGCAAGCTAGCCAATGTTAGCCAGTTAGCTTGGGTGCTTGACTGCCGTTGTGAGGTCATAATGCTCGGATCAACCCTACTCATCGGCCAGGGCGTTTAATGTGCGCTGAATTTACGAAAGGACAATCTGACAGCACAGTTGCAGTCACCAATGCTCTRGATAACATAAAAACAGCCTAACCAGCTATGCTAGGGCGAKTAATGTTCAGTAAGCTGTTCTCTCATTTGTGTCTGGAYGTAGCTAGCAAGTTAGCCAGTTAGCTTGGGTGCTTGACCGCTGTTGTTAGTACAGAACGCGCGGATCAACCCTTAAAGATATGGGTGGGGCTAAAGCTTAAGAGGTTGTGAACGATGCTGAATGGGTGTAGGCAAAACATTCAAAGCCAATTTTCTCAAAAGTGAGGTTTAAAAGTTGATCAACTTTCAAAGCAGAATTACACAAATGCAGTGTATGATATACCATTTTGTAGCTCTGTGTCTCTGCATTTATCCATTGTAAAAAACACAATTTCTAATTTTGCTACATAAGCCTGAACCAAGGCGATCGGTCACACATGACTAAAATTTTAAATTTTTACATTTAATGTCTTTGATTTTGTCTGCGTTTGCATTTGTGTAAGGAGCAAGGATATACAGTGCCTTCAGAAAGTATTAAGACSCCTTGACTTTTTCCACATTTTGTTACGTTACAGCTTCATTCTAAAATTGATTAAATAAATGTTTTCCTAATGAATCTACACACAATACCCCATAATGAAGAAGTGAAAACAGGTTTTTAKAAATATTTGCAATTCTATAAAATGTATAAAAATCAACAGAAATACCTTATTTACCTAAGTATTCAGACCCTTTGCTATGAGACTCGAAATTGAGCTCGGGTGCATCCTGTTTCCATTGATCATCTTTGAGATGTTTCTACAACTTGATTGGAGTTCACCTGTGGTTAATTCAATTGATTGGACATGATTTGGAAAGGCACACACATGTCTATATAAGGTCCCACAGTTGACAGTGCACAGTATATCAGAGCAAAAACCAAGCTATGAGGATGAAGGAATTGTCCGTAGAGCTCTGAGACAGGATTGTGTCGAGGCACAGATCTGGGGAAGGGTACACAAAATGTCTGCAGCATTGAAGGTCCCCAAGAACACAGTGGCTCCCATCATTCTTAAATGGAAGAAGTTTGGAACCACCAAGACTCTTCCTARACCTGGCCGCCCGGCCAAACCGAGCAATCGGGGGAGAAGGGCCTTGGTCAGGGAGGTGACCAAGAACCCGATGGTCACTCTGACAGAGCTCTAGAGTTCCTCTGTGGAGATGGGAGAACCTTCCAGAAGGACAACCATCTCTGCAGCACTCCACCAATCAGGCCTTTATGGTGGAGTGCCAGACGGAAGCAACTCCTCAGTAAAAGGCACATGACAGCCCACTTGGAGTTTGCCACAAGACACCTAATGACTCTCAGACCATGAGAAACAAGATTCTCTGGTCTGATGAAACCAAGATTGAACTCTTTGGCCTGACTGCCAAGCGTCACATCTGGAGGAAACCTGGCACCATCCCTACGGTGAAGCATGGTGGTGGCAGCATCATGCTGGGGGGGATGTTTTTCAGCGGCAGGTACTGGGAGATTAGTCAGGATCAAGGGAAAGATGAATGGAGCAAAGTACAGAGAGATCCTTGATGAAAACCTGTTCCAGAGTACTCAGAAACTTAGACTAGGGCGAAGGTTCACCTTCCAACAGGACAACAACCCTAAGCACACAGCCAAGACAACACAGGAGCTCGGGACAAGTCTCTGAATGTCCTTGAGTGAACCAGACAGAGTCCGGACTTGAACCCGATTGACCATCTCTGGAGAGACCTGAAAATAGCTGTGCAGCAACGCTCCCCATCCAACCTGAAAGAGCTTGATAGGATCTGCAGAGAAGAATAGGAGAAACTTTGCAAATACAGGTCTGCYAAGCTTGTAGCGTCATACCCAAGAAGACTCAAGGCTGTAAWTGCTGCCAAAGGTGCTTCAACAAAGTACTGAGTAAAGGSTCTGAATACTTGTAAATGTGATATTACAGATTTTTATTTTTTATACATTTGAAAAATTTCTAAAAACCTGTTTTGCTTTGTCATTATGGGGTAATGTATGTAGATTGATGAGGGGAAAAAACAWTTTAATACATTTTAGAATAAGGCTGTAATCTAACAAAATGTGGAGAAAGTCAATGGGTCTGAATACTTTCCAAAGGCACTGTATCCTGTAGCCCAGGGACTTAATTCCCCACTATTTCCAAAGTGACCCCAGTTTGATAAAAAGCCCAGAGAAAACCAGCAAAACCATAGCTGAAATGCAAATCCAGCAGCTACACTGAGAACAATGCAAAATAGGCTTAAATGGATAGTTCACCCAAATTACAAAATGACATATTGGTTCCCTTACCCTGTTAGGAGTCTATGGACAAGGTAAGACAATCCATGCTTTGTTTTTGTTTACCTGGCCACTTGTATTTTTGTAATTTGGGGAGTATCCCTTTAAATGCCTTACTAAACGTAAGATAGAAGCCACAGGCATTCTTTCTCATCATGGCAGAATTGGAACATTTTAGTCCWTCTGTATGAGTGGAGCTGAAGAAATCTACTCCTATCTATTATGCAAGCCTTCGTATGTCCTCAGACTGAATATTCAATACATTATTCACGATTGCCAATTGATGGCAGACATTCATATACGCTGCTACATGTGTGGCCGTGAAATGTTAAGTTAACCCTTTATACTTGTGGGAATCGGCCTATATGGATAGGACTACATTGAAATGTTTCTCACAGGAGAAATATGAAAAGCATATACATAAGCRTGGTAGCAATTGAAAGGGAACTGTTCAGAGGTTATGGGGAAATGATTGAACCGAAGTTGAGGACACAACAGCTCAGCTGACACAAAACTGAATSCAAACATTACACTGTTGATTTTATGTGCATTTTACTTTTTGCCGCATTTGTTGATAACGAAATCTGAAAATTCTCTGGATACATTCAGTAAAATGATAAGAATATTCCTGGAAAGGGTGGAGTGGGTGCAAGGTGGGGTAGGTGCTACAGGGTTTGAGTGAGAGGACTAATTTGTGTCTCCGAGTGGCCACCCACCTCTCCAAAGTGACTCAAAGAAGATTCTTCAACTATAAGGTGCTTTTTTTTTGCTCTCCTAGCTGTGCTGTAGAGGAACTACAGCAAGCACACTTGTAGTTGTTTTGTTTGGAACAMAACCCAGCMTCCCCGTCATCACACAACTACTRTTTTTGTTTACGCAATTCAAAACCGKTCCATTATAAATYGTAATCTGGGTCAGATGGGCATCATTTGAAAGCTTGTTCTATTTCTAAATTACGATCTTACCGTTCTAGGCTTTTCACAGGGCAACAGATTGTCATTTTGGTGYGCATAGAAAGGAGTTATGCGTGCACTCAGGTGTGTGTTTCACAGTGGATTTTCTTCACAATAGACACACATACRCTCATTCTGTTCAGAACAACCCAGGGTATGACRCCRTGTCATCTTGTAACTGTACATCAAGCATAGTCTTCATAAACGTTGACACTGTGTATTACATGAGTTTTATGATTTGGAAATGTGAAGTGCACATTTGGACTCACAGGTGTTTGGCTTGCTTGTATGACATCGAAGCGGTATTTATTATATTCCTCAACTTCTCATCTTTCAAAATACATTGAGTCCTCTTMATTTACAGCATTTCCCTCCCTCAGACAACAAATATTTTGCKAAAGTTGCTCAATTAGCATGAGGGATGGGGGCAACTTCTTGTTGCGTGTGGTGCTCAAATTCAGAACGGCTGTCAGTCAAAACCCATACAGTGCTGTGAAACCCAGGCCTGCCATTTATTACATGTTGAGGTACAGCCACTGCATTCCAATTTAGACACTTAACAGTGCCCAGATCTGTCATTTTCAACCCATATACAAGGCTACTGGCCTCTCTCACACATTTTTTTAACCCTTATTTTACCAKGTAAGTTGACTGAGAACACATTCTCATTTACAGCAACAACCCAAGGAATAGTTACAGCAGAGAGGAATGAGCCAATTGGAAGCTGGGTGGATGATGGTATTTAGCCAAGACACAATGGTTAACACCCCTACTCTTACAATAAGTGCCATGGGACCTTTGGTGACCACAGAGCGTAAGGACACCTGTTTAATGTCCCATCTGAAAGACAGCAATGAGATTTTTTTTTTAGATTAGAGGAAAGAGTGCCTCCTACTGGCCCTCCAACACCACTTCCAGCAGCATCTGGTCTCCCATCCAGGAACAACCCTACWTAGCTTCAGTGGGAAGCCAGCAGTGGGATGCAAGGTKGTATGCTACATGCACAGAACAAGCAAAGCTGTGGGTGTTACTAGGGCACCACTATTGAGCATAAGGCTTATTCTCAGACTTACGATACGTAAGGCTTTCAGTCGCTGAATAGAAAGGGGGTTGGATATACTGTACTGAGAAAATCCCTGGATATACTGTACTGACAAAATCCCTTTTTCAAAACCACATCCTAAGCAGTTGAAGGTGTATTCCTCTTTCTCACTTGAGCTCTCTCTCTCGCTCTCTCTCTCTCTCTCTCTCTCTCTCTCTCCTTAAAGGTAATTATCTCAATAGAGTCAGACATGGTGGTTTTGCAAATGAAGAACCGGGCAGGGTACCCTTCACGACTACCAGTTGATATAGCTGCAGTGGTTTTGCAGCTGTAGGGGCATCCCTCTTTCTGCATTCACAACAAACACACATCAAATCCTTCCTTCTGCTGAGTAGAAATGTTGGTTTATGCAATAGGTGTATCCCTCCCTTGCCCGCTCTCTCAAAACCTTCACACACATCAAAAAGATTACAACCCTTTTTCTCTCGAGCTGAAATTGTGTTTTTTTGTTTCGTTTTTTATTTATTTTTACAATAGGGTTACTCCTGGGATAAATGGAACAATCACTGTATACTTGATTTCTCTCTCTCTCTCTCTCTCTCTCGAAAGGTAACTGTCAAGACAGTGGAGTCACATGCTCAGCTGCATGCACACACACACACACAGCAGTTGCACACCTCACCGCCAGCCCAACCCTGATTGACACACTTTGGATGTTTCTGGAATATTTTAGGTGCTTTTCCAGCCCGCATCGGAAAAGCCCTCTCCGTCTCTTTCTCCTCCATGTTGTCATGGAAGATAACAGGAAGCATATGAAAAGCTAGTCTGGTCACAGATCTGTTTGTGTTATCATGTTTAGCATGACAAGTAGTTGAGATGGTATCACCAACAGATCTGGGACCTGCAGGCCAATAAAAAAGCTGCTTTCAGTTTTACTGTTTATCTGAGGGCTTATGTCAACATTCATATTCTGATACGGACATTACTAAACAATATGGAACGATCTAACTTCCATCTCAATTTTTTTTTTTAAATCTATCATCAATTCAAGTGATGTAAACGGTAGACTGTTTGTCATTCATGAAGGGAAAGAACATGTATCCGTTGTTTCAATACAAAGATGAGTGTGCAGCCCTGTCGTGGCTTTACATTACAGTACCAGGGTGTTCTGTGACTGTTTTGCATTCAGACATTTCCCAGACAATCAAAATAACTAGTGCCTCCACTGTGGTTTAATATGACATTTGTGTGTGAAACCCTTCAGGAATAAATATGTTCCATTGGAAAAGGTAATCGTGTTGATGACGGATTTTCCTGGAGAAAAAAAAACCTACCAGAAATACAATGATAGCTGGCATAGAGAGTGAATGTCAACCCGGTGCTCCACTTTTGTTTTGCCTGTTCACCCTCTGAATGACACACATACACAATCCATGTCTCAATTCCCTCAAGACTTTGGATTTAACAACTGACTTCAATAAGGGGTCATAGCTTTCACCTGGATTCAACTGATCAGTCTATGTCGTGGAAAGAGCCGGGTTCCTTAATGTTTTGCATACTCAGTGAATACATTTAGTAGAACATGGGTTTGGATGCAATCGATGAAAACCCTTTGAACCGTAGAACTAATCCAATCATCTACGGYGGCAGGTGGCCTAGCAGTTAAGGACGTTGGGCCAGTAACTGAAAGGTTGCTGGTTTGAAGCCCGAGCTGACTAGGTGAAAAATATGTTGATGTGCCCTTAAGCAAGGCACTTAACCCTTCTAAGTCACTCTTGATATGATGGAAATATAATGTATTATCCAGGTATCACTGGCATGGMATTGAAATAGGCCATCAAATCGTTTGATTGGATTTCCCATTGTGGCAATAAACAACCAATGTATTTGTACATTTGGCGACAACACAGACAAAAATCCTTCTTGTCCACCTCTAAAGGAACATCTACACCTGGTCAAAGACCTGCAATCTCATTAATTTAGGGCAAAACTCTCTCACAGGACACATTCCAATAGTATACTATAGATAGATAGAGTCCAATGTTTTCTGGAATTGTAATCAGATACTATTTGAAATCACGTCATCAGACAGATCCAATCATGATTGAATCACACAGAAGTGTCCTTTGAACGTCTACACTAGAGGTCGACCGATTAATCGGCACGGGCGATTAATTAAGAGCCGATTTCATGTTTTCATAACAATCGGTAATCGGCATTTTTGGACGCCGATTATGGCCGATTACATTGCACTCCATGAGGAGACTCCGTGGCAGGCTGACCACCTGTTACGCGAGTGCAGCAAGGAGCCAAGGTAAGTTGCTAGCTAGCATTAAACTTATCTTATAAAAAACAATCAATCTTAACATCATCACTAGTTAACTACACATGATTGATGATATTACTAGTTTAATTAGCTTGTCCTGAGTTGCAAATAATCAATGYGGTGCCTGTTAATTYRTCATCGAATCACAGCCTACTTCTCCAAACGGGTGATGATTTAACAACCGCATTCGTGASAAAAGCACTGTCGGTGCACCAATGTACCTAACCATAAACATCAATGCCTTTCTTAAAATCAAGACACAAGTATATATTTTTAAASCTGCATATTTAGTTAAAAGAAATTCATGTTAGCAGGCAATATTAACTAGGGAAATTGTGTCCCTTCWCTTGTGTTCTGTGCAAGCAGAGTCGGGGTATATGCAACAGTWTGGGCCGCCTAGCTYGTTGCGAACTGTGTGAAGACCATTTCTTCCTTACAAAGACCGTAATTAATTAGCCAGAATTTTACATAATTATGACATACCATTGAAGGTTGTGCAATGTAACAGCAATATTTAGACTTATGGGTGCCACCCGTTCGATAAAATACGGAACGGTGCCGTATTTCACTGAAAGAATAAGCGTTTTGTTTTCAAAATTATAGTTTACGGATTTGACCATATTAATGACCTAAGGCTCGTATTTCTGTGTGTTTATTATATTATAATTAAGTCTATGATTTGATATTTGATAGAGCAGTCTGACTGAGCGGTGGTAGGCAGCAGCAGGCTTGTAAGCATTAATTCAAACAGCAGCTCTTAGCAATGCTGGGATGCACATCGCTGTTTATGACATCAAGCCTACCAACTCCCGAGATTAGGCTGGCAATACTAAAGTGCCTTTCAGAACATCCAATAGTCAAAGGTATATGAAATACAAATGGTATAGAGAGAAATAGTCCTATAATTCCTATAATAACTACAACCTAAAACTTYTTAACTGGGAATATTGAAGACTCATGTTAAAAGGAACCACCAGCTTTCATATGTGCTCATGTTCTGAGCAAGGTTAGCTTTTTTACATGGCACATATTGCACTTTTACTTTCTTCTTCAACACTGTGTTTTTGCATTATTTAAACCAAATTGAACATGTTTCATTATTTATTTGAGACTAAATAGATTTTTATTTATGTATTATATCAAGTTAAAATAAAAGTGTTCATTCAGTATTGTTGTAATTGTCATTATTACAAATATATATATAAAAATCGGCCGATTTAATCGGTACCCACTTTTTTTGGTCCTCTAATAATCGGTATCGGCGTTGAAAAATCATAATCGGTCGACCTCTAGTCTACACCTGGCCAAAGATCTTCAATCTTAGGGAAAAACTCTCTCATAGGACACATTCTAATAGCATACTGTAGATAGAGTCCAATGATTTATGGAATTGTAATCAGATCAAATCACATCAAATACTTTAGCAGGACTTGATTGAGCTTTTCTGGAACAATGGAACAAATAGAGTAGCAAACGTGCAAACCCTGCCCATTTGGCACTCCAGGCAGGCTAMAGAGAACGCTACAAGTATTTGTATGATTTTTAATAGTATTTCAACTGAGATCTGCTTGTTACAGATTCCCACAGGTATCGTCAATGTGATATGCATTCTATAATATATTATCAATCCATCTCAACTTTGTGAGAAGAAACATTTAAACGAGGCTACATATATCACATTTTGTCTGGATTCTGAAGTTATTATCCAATACAACAAATAAATGTGTTCGCATGTGTGTGCTGTCCAATACTGCTCTGAATATGTATGGGGCACATTCAGCAGGTTCAAAAGAAAACAGGCTCAGTATTTCCATAGACTAAAAATAATGCATTTTCCCCCTGAAAAACTCATAATCAGCAGTTAGTTGACATGCTCATACTGATCCTGTTGYCATGGCTTTGAATGATAGGTGAGTAGATGTATACATTGCATAACAATTAGCAGTGGAAGACTGAAAGACATTKTATTACATGTTTTCCTTTTAAGATTTAAGTATTTGAACTGTTTTAACCTTTTCACACGTGAGTTCCATATATCTCACGTTGATAGTTTCATGCACGTGAATTCAGAATACACTCACTGTTCCAAAATGTGACCCGATTCAGGAAACTAGGCGTATATCGCAAGTCACGACTTCACAGGAGAGCTGGTTGAACGTAAAAAAATATATTTTAGCAACATGCGTTTTTTGGCAGAGATGCTTTCTCGAACATGTGAACCTTCATGTGCCTTAATATTAAACTTTGTTAAATAATAAAAATGTTAAATTACGAGCCTAGTTGGTTTAGCCACAGAAAAAGTGAGCAACCTTCCCGTTAGCCATAATTGGCTGAGAAAATGAGTGGGCTGGACATGCTGAGAGATGAATTTGGATTGGTCTACCATATAGCACGCGTCTGTCTATTGGAGCTCGTCAGTATGTTTTACGTATTGCGTAGTAAAACTGCATAAACCTAATGTCAACTTAAAGTGTACTGTTAGCTAGCTAACATTAGCTGGCTGGCTAGCTAGCTAACGTTTTGTGTATGCTCTACACTTTCTGGAGGACCGAATTTTGAAATCAGTGGAATTCGGGTATGATAGCTAAAGAGATGGAGAAAACACCAGTCTGGATTACATCGTCAAAATAAGGCAACCATGTATGGCATCAGACAGGAGACGCATCCAACCGTGATGTATACTGGTAAAATGTATACTGGTAAAATTGAGATATTACACGTTTCTAATTTTGACAGAAAGTGGTTTAATTTCAAGTGTACTTTTAGCTAGCTAACGTTAGCTGGCTGGGTTGGTAGCTAACGTTACGTGTATGATCTTATTCTTCGTATCTCAGACACAATTGCTTGACTAGTTATAGCCATAGAACCTGGTTGGTTAGCTACCTGCAGATTCATGACAAAGTATTTTCATTTCACGTTAAAGTGTACYGTTAGCTAGCTAGCTAACGTTTGCTGGCTGGTTCGCTAACTAACGCTACGTCATGCATTTGGGATTAATTGTTTACCTAGCTAGCTATCTAGTTACATAGTTACAATAGACTCTTGTCTTATTGTGCCAGAGCGCATAATAACTGATACATATTTGAATGCTCAACACCCGTTGAATATGTCCGGTGTCAGTTAACGTCAGCAACAAAGCGTAATTCAATTGCTGCCAGCAGCACAGTTAGACACCAGCACTCTGGATAACATGAAAAAAGCCTAACCAGCTCTGCTAGGGCAAGTAAAACGGTCAGACTGGGTTGTTCTCTCATTATGTGTCTGGAAGTAGTTAGCCAATGTTAGCCAGTTAGCTTGGGTAATTGACTGTAGTTCTGAGGTCACAGCTCTCGGAACAACGTTACTTATTGGCCAGTGTGCTCTCTGAACGCGAAAACACAGTGAGCTGTTCTCTCTCTCTTAGATGTCTGGAAGTAGCTGGCAAGTTAGTACAGAACGGTTGGATCAACCCTTAATGAGATTGGTGGGGCTAAGGCTTAAGAGGGTGTGAACAATGCTGAATGGGTGTAGACAAAGAAGGGCTCTCGAATAGTTGTACCAAAACATTGAAAGACCGTTTTCTCAAAAGTGAGTTTACAAGTTGGCCAACTTTCCAAGCAGAATTACTTTCCCATTGTTTCCTCAAATGCAATGTATGATATACCATTTTGTAGCTCTGAGTCTCTACTTTTATCCAATGTAAAAAACAGAAATCCAAACATTGCTACATAAGACCGAATCCAGGTTGTGAGTCACAAATGTGATTGTTACGCAACAGGACAGTTAATACGCGCTGCCTGCTAATTATCTAGAGACTATGCTTCAACTTGTCAATTTCAAGTTATATTCTAACAAGTTCTATTTTCTAACAACAGTTTGATTTGAGGGTTGTTCCGCCTCCTCTTTAATTCACATTGAAGTAGCCCATTTCAGTGTTGCGGCCAATTTATGTTTGAGGCTTTACTGAGCTGGACATACTTCCCTCTTCGAGGAGAGCCCTTCCTCCGCACATCATGTATGCAGACATATGCACAGTCTTGCACGAACTAGCAAATGTTCTTGCTGGTGCTCGCATTGTTGCATTTATGTTTTCCTTACAAATAATAACTTGTGTGTGCGTTCCTATCAAAGTAAGTGCCTTATTTTCTGTATAACGTGTTGTCGTTTCTACTGTAGCATACAGTATGAATGTATGGAGCATAATGTATTTACAGTTTTATACACATGTTTTCAAGTACTGGTGACAAATAATGAATTCCGATTATTGCATAGATTGTAATAGACACCTACTATGACGTGTGTAAAATACTTTTTTGAAGGTTGTACTGATTATAATGAGCTAATGCTAAGCTATTTGCTTGCTATGTGTGGCACCATGTCTGTTGACATTATACAATGCATTCTGGGTGTCACGTAAATGTCTGTCAGACCAAATATTTTCTAATGAGGTGAAGGAATGGTTCACTCAAATTTTGAGTAAACTTCCGGAAATTAATGAAGGGAAGTGAATTATCGTAGATGACACACCCCCTTCAATATGCATACTGCAAACAGACCATACTCATCTTGTCTCCTCTTATTATCTTCGGTTGACAMGAAAAAAACAAATATGGCGGCACGCACAAACTACCCATCATCAGATTACTTCAGATTTCTAGAAAGTATATTTCGATCAATGTTGAGCTCACCCGTGATGTGATGAATTATAAATAGTCATTGCTATTGGCTAATTCATATTGTGGTTTCTGTCAGAGGAGAGTTCTCTAAATATGACCRCYTGTGTTATGTCAATCTTTCCTCAGTTAGCGCTAGGACTCATGTAGCCTACATTTCACGGTTTGGATGATTGTGCATKCTGTCGCTACTTCTGTGCATGTCWGAATATTGCATCCCAAAATAAACGGGTCACATACAGGACATAACTTTGTAAGGACTGTGTTTGTGCRTAATGTTTCTGTGAAAACCCAGTGAGGCTTTCTCAAATGCTGACTGTTGTGTCAATCAAAACTGGACGTTCTAAATAAGCGTCATAATCACACCGGTTTTAGCGTACGCTGCAAGGACCACTGTAGAATGATCACACCCGTTTTGTTGGTACGTGTGAAAAGGTGACGTTTTTAAACKGTTTTAGGTGGCCTAAGTTGATGGAGATTCACCAGGTAAGTTGATGGAGACTTGTTGGAGATAGAAGTGAACTATCTGCAATGTTCTGCCCATTTCACCTCACTGATAGCGTATACACCCATGTTACCCACATCTGGTCCAGGGGGATGCATGACATTCAGTATGTCCATGTGGAAGAGGGACTTACTACTACTAAGATACTAAGAAATGCATTAAGAGGACATAAATGCATTGTCTTTCAGATGCAGACATGGAAGCTGTTGTTCAGTTGTTTTTTTGCCAAACAAAATTTCGTAGAATCCTAAGAATCATCAGAAATTCAGATTAAGGACAATGTTTGTGAAAAGATAAAGGTAAAGATATTATAAAATGCTGAATTTTCAAATGCTTTTACAAAAAAGGACTACAGCTATACAATCAGTACGTGTGTTGTGGCCAATGCATGAATCGAGGACACATTCGTGTTCACTAGAGCTTGCAACGAAACGTCACAGGCAGTCCCTCTCTGTTTTAGTCCAATTTCTTCCATTTGGTRCCTAATGAACACCACCCAGCACTATGATCCATCCAACGGTGTCAACTGCGCCACAGTACAGAAAAGCCTGGTCTCCTCAATCGAAAACCCACACAGTCTCAGAAAAACGAATCATCTAGGAAAAAGCTCTCCCCTGGAAGCCCTATTTCCAGTGTATCCTCAGCTGTGGAAGCCCCGGAAAAAAAGACAACTGCATTGTCCGCTCGCGTTATAGCGCCGCGTATGATTGGTGGAGCTTTCAGCTTTATTTTGCTGTAAATGTCCTTCCGGCGAGGCCGGTATTGAAATAAGCACACCAAACAAGCCATTACTCTTCCTTCAGCCTGTGTGTGTTTGTTTCTGTACACGTGTGCGTGCCTGCGTCTGTGTGCATGTGTGTGTGTGCATGCATGTGTGTGTGTGTGTGTGAGAGAGAGAGAGCACTCGAGTGGGCAGCATTTCCTAGCAGCCCCCTGTGAGCTCCGAAAGCCGTGGTGGTGGTTGAAATCGCTCGCTAAAGATTGTCCCCAACAACTCTCATGCGAGTGGGAAATGAATGAGATATCTTCCCACTGGGCCAGTAATCACGAATAATAACGGCTATGATGAAGATGAGTGACCACCAAGGTTTCATCCCAAATMGCTCCCTATTCCCTTTCTAGTGCATTTTTTTTTTTTTTTACAGGGCCCATAAGTAGTGCACAACATAGGGAACAGGGTGCCATTTGGGACGGTGCCATTTGGGACGTTGACCAAGTGTTCGCCATGTGGTCTGACTACAACTCTATCACTCAGCAACGAGAACAAATCATACATTTCTGAGTAGCTTTTTCCACCACTACACTTCATTCTTATCGTGCACTGTCTTACGGCAGAGGACCTGTTTTAAGAAAGGCTAAATGCAATGCATTGCTTGCCAATACTTATCAGGGCAATGTCGTCTGTCACACGTGCACACATGAACACACACCCACGCAAGCAAATACATACACACACATGCACACACACACACACACACAAACAGACAGAGGGGCCCCTGATTTGGCAGGTGTGTTGTTGTCAAGGTGTTGTAGGAGTAGTTTGTCACGCTGGATAAGCCTGGCATCAGTGTCTTTGACTCTGGAATTTATTAGCGACAGATTGCCCCCGTAGACACCAGTGGCAGGTACCAAGATACACAGCTACGCCACATACCCAAGCCCACAGCGCCTATTATGGTTTCATTAGGCCCCGGCTTCTCTGTTGGCATGATCTAGCATCAAGTCCTGCAACTGCTGGGATCTCTGTCCGCAAGCCAGAARAACTGGGTTATCGGACAGTGCAGTGGGCATCCAGACAGGCAGGGACTAGGAATGGGAATATGCTGTCTAGCTGGCTAAATACAGCACTGTTAAGCCTGTGTACTGTATGAGTTATTGATTTTTGGATCGGAGRATATAAATGAAAGGCAGTGGCCCATAGGTTCAATAGAGTTATGTGAGGAAAGATTATGTTTGAAAGGCGTAGCCTCTTATCAGGGAACTATTAACCTTTTAGGTCTCGTAGCAATTGTATTTGTTGTTCATTCTGGGGATGTGTAAGGCTTTGTTACATGCACAATGCAGTTCATCAGTTCAGCAGTGTGCATGTAGGAGCTTCAAAGCGGACAGGCCAATTCAAGCAAGACGTGGCGACAGCTCCGTTTTAAAGCAGGGATCATCACCTAGATTCAGCCACAGGACGATTTTTCTTCTTGAGCGGATGGTATGTGGGGGGCGGAACATAGTGACAAATCATTTGTAAATCGCAAATTGACCACAAGAAGCCCAAAGAGATATAATATTTCAAACCGTGCTTACATTTGTATACGATCACGTCTCTCTATTATGCGTGGCAATACTTCGGAACAGATTTTCAAAACTAAAATTTCCTGGTGTTTTTACAGGCTTTTACGTCCAACAATGTTTTTKTTTTTTTTTTCAGCTCAGAAATTTGGCCCRCGGGCCACCAGTTGGGGAACCCTGTTCTAAAGCATCACGCACAGCTCGTCTGTTGCCTGTCATCTACCTGAGATTGCATGTAGGCTAAATCAGGGGTAGATTTGTTTTATCTCTCCTTCTCTCCTTCCTGCCTGTGAGGGACCAACAAACAGACCGCTATAGTCAACCATAAGATCCATGGGATTGGCCGCCACAAGCTATAGCAGGGACCATCAACTTCAGCCGCAGGACGGGGCCGGAACACAATTACAAATCATTTGTAGACTGCAAATTGACCGAAAGAAGCCCAAACAGATATAATGTTTGACTAAAACATAATCATTTCAACCCTTGCTTAGATTTGTATACAATCACATATATCTCTCAATTATGCTTGGGAACACTTCGGAACAGATTTACTAAATTAAAATCACTTATAGCGGATTTCCTGGTGTTTTTACAGTCTTTTATGCCCAACAATTAAGAATTTCAGTATATATATTTTTTGCTCAGAAAACTTGGGGGGGGGGAAAATAAAATCACCTGCAGGCCAAGTCCCATACAGGACGCCAGTTGGGGAACCCTGGGCTATAGCCTACCACACGTGTTTTCTCCCTTCATTAAACATTTACGGATGATGGGATAGTCAGTGCAAATATTATACTGTCATGGTTTATCTCTGAGTTTCGTGAATTAATGATATTAAATCAATGTTAATGCACACATTGGTTTGCCTACTTCCCAATGAGGGGTTACCCAAATGAATGATGTGTATAAAAAGGTTGACTTTACAGCACAATGCGTTACCCACATTAAGTCACAAAAGACACCTCACAAAACACGGGACACACAACTTCTCACACCTTGTCTCCGTAGTCTCCTCTTCTTCAGGCCGAAGATACGCACTTTGGAGAAGATGTCGACCAGGTTGCCATTGCAGAGCCCCTTGTTCTTACTGGGGCTCTTCCTCCGCCTGTTTGGGGGTGGTCGGTCTACATGCTGCTCCCGTGCCTCCCTCTTCTTCCGGATCAGACCGCTGGCAATAGCGGCTGCCATGGCTCAATGTCTCACTGCTGCTCAGGTCCGGTCCGCACTCCGTCCGCACACGGAGCACAGACCACATAAACAACCGCCTCTAGTCGCTCACAGCACGGTCACAGTCCCATTTTGGCGGCTAGACGGTTCGTGGTGTTGAATCAGGTATATTTAAATAGTAGTCTACTTTTTGATAACTGCCTTTAGTGTACAGACACTACATTTTAGTGCTTATGAAACATTGCGTTATCGTTAATTGTACGGTTCGTGAGAATCATGAAACTGTTGTCATAAAATTATTTCATTCCATATTTTCAGGAGTCTAGTTGGTGAAATTGCTTGGCAAAAACTCACCCCAAACGAGATTGCTCAACAGTCATATCTGCGTATTGATTTTCGATGTATTGGGTGACATTTTCACTTCCATCCCCTGCTAAATGTCCAGTGTGTGTTGTAGCCTCCCCTTCCCACACTCCTGTCTCTTCTTCTCCTTTTGTCTTCCTTCCSTCCTCTCGTCTCGTCCTGGAGACCGGTGCAGGATTCAGAACTCGGCACGCTGGACAGCGGTGGCCACGCTGTGTTGAGTGTGTGTGCGCGCGTGTGTTCCGCCAGCCGTCCAAACAAACAAACAAAAGCGCTTTTCTGGGTGATTATCACCGTCGGACGAGGGGCACTCACTCGCCAGGGTACAGCATAGGATAACACGACGTTTACGCAGAAATATTWGCCAAGTTGACCATTCAATACGCAACACTGCTCCTGAAATGGCCATTCATCTCGGAGAGTCAAATATTAGCCAATACATGTCGGTACGATAAATACGACATCAAAGTAATACGTAAATATCAAACGTGGCTATATCTAGGCCTATTGAATAGCAATATAGGCTATACCTATCCGACCGCATGGCTGCATGATGCGTATTCACGTCTTCTCTTTGTATAGTCCATTTCCCTTCACATCTGGGCTGTCATTGTAGATTGGTATTGTGGTCAAAGAGAAACAAACACAACATACGCGATTGTACACCGATTGGAGAGAGAGAGAAAAAAATAATGTAGGCTAACCTAAGCTTAACCGGGTCCTGTGCGGATGACGTCTGGACGGTGTGACAACTGCATACAAATAGATAAACTTACGCTGCCGGATGCGGAGGAGACAATACGGCTGTCGGGAATGTCATATTAAACCCACCGTTCGTTGGAGAGACAGCAATCAGGTGCGTAATCGAAAAGACAGGATAGGAGACCCCGCAGGGAAACACATAGGCTATCTATAGGCACCATTGCACAGGCACACCTTTCCCGCGCAAAAGCGCATTTGGCATCAATCCCRCGCTGTGAGAAAAACGATGAAGGGTGACTCTTGTTTCCGTCTATAGATCATCCCATCTTCCACATCAACAAGTCTTAGCTMCTCACCCTCTCCTTTGCACTCGCCTCGGAGAGGAAAGAGGAGAATACCCTCCCTCCCTCTCTTTCGACCTCTCGAGCACAAGTCCCTCACTTCAGGCGTCGCTATCAGCCGGTAGTGAGATTTGACACATAAAGGCGGCTTCAGCTGTGCAATAACCGACGCCCCGCTCCGAACATGCTCGCAACTAAATTGCAATGGGCATTTAATAGGCTCGTTACAAATATGGCTGAAAATACATCTATTCGTATATGTTTTAATTTGTATGGGACCGTCCACCATTGCATGTATCCATGTAGGCATTTATTGCCCGGTAGCCTACGCATGACCCTGGTCAGGCAGCCTATTGGAAAAGAGTAAACCGTGCATCAAAATGTAGGCTATTGAACTCCTCGCTAATCAAATTAAATAAAAGTGTGTGCTTCAAGTGCTTAAGCAGAAGGAATAGCTTAACTGCAAAAACATAGGGCGGCAGGTAGCCTAGCGATTAAGAGCGTTGGCCCATTAACCAGAAAGGTTCAAATCCCTGAGGTGACTAGTTGAAAAATCGTCCAAGTGTCCTTGAGCAAGGCACTTAACCCTACAAATCGCTCATGTAAGTCGCTCTGGATAAGAGCGTCCGCTAAATGACTAAAATGTCAATAAAATCTGCAACTCGAGTAGCATGATAAAGGAATGATTACTATCGCCATTTAATCTCACAATAATATCACTCCGTCTATCTCTCAACCACTTTCGGGCTCATTCATTTCAGCGCCTCATTCCTTTGCCACGCGCACACACACAGCCCACTGGGCACACACTGGTTGAATCAACGTTGTTTCCACGTCATGTCAATGAAATTACGTTGAACCAACGTGGAATAGGCTTCTGTGCCCAGTTTGAGGGCGCACAGTGCTAATTTCTGGATAAATCGTTGAGCAAACCATAGGCTACACAAAAAAACAATGACGTATTCAGGAGAGACACTTCAGAAAAATAATTTCTGTCAACATATGCTGGATTGGTGGTTCCAATACTACAAAACAACACCATAAATCATGACATATTTCTCTGTTAGATGGATATCATTTCCAGAGACAACATTCACAGATAGAAATTAAAACGCAAGAGAGCCATCTGSCGTTTGTCGCCGCAATTAATTAAAGAAGTGGGAACATTTGGGGACCGTGGCATCAATGGGCTCTAGGCTACACTCTCTTTCCACACACGATCGAGCATCCACTTGTTGATGTCAAGGCATACCGGGCTGAGATGCATTGCCAAATGGCCGGGCCAGGGCTGGATTCGTATGCATTCTCTTTCACGTTGCACCTGGAAACTAGGGAGCCGGTCAGAGAAATTATTCAGCGATATCAATGTTTTTTTATCACTGCATCATATTAGGGCCTACTAATAAATGTTTTAGCCAGGGGTAGATATTCTGGATGTTTAAAGAGARGAGGGGGCATGCCACATGCAATCCCTATTTATATTTAGAGGGAAAACCATCTAACCTTATTAAATCAAATGTACAATGGGGTTCGAAATTATTGATACCCATGATAAAGATGMACAATAATGAGTGTATAAATAAATAATTCAAATACTGAGCTATATTGTATTCTCCCAAAAAATTGGGAAATTATATTATTTTATACTAATACATTTGCTCAAAGAAGTATATTTCTTTCTCAAAAAAGGAAGGGGTCAAAATTATTGACACCCTAAAGATTCTTATAAATAAAGTAGGCCTATTCAAAAGTTTACTATTTCTTCCCATATTCCTTGCACGCAATGACTTATTCCACATTTTGTTGCAGTACAGCCTGAATTCAAAATGGRTGAAATACATTTTTTGTCTCTCACCCATCTACACACAATAGCCCAAATTGATTGAAAATAAAATACAGAAATATCTMATTTACATAGGTATTMACACCCACATAGCCGCTGGATGTAGGGGTGCTGAGGGTGCTGCAGCACCCCCTGAAAAATCAGAATACAAAAAACAATGTTAATATATACAACAAAAAAACGATTGAAAAATAAAAAAGTAGTGCACTGGGCTTTACTAGTCCTTTATTGGTGGACCGATATAGCCCTCTGTAGCTTTTTATGTTGAATGTTGAATGTTTTTATGTTTTAATTTATTTAAGTCAACACTGTAACTAGGCCACTCAGGAACATTCAATGTCGTCTTGGTAAGCAACTCCAGTGTATATTTGGCCATGTGTCTCGGTTATTGTCCTGCTGAAAGGTGAATTAATTTCCAAGTGTCTGGTGGAAAGCAGACTTACGCAGGTTTTCCTCTAGGATTTTGCCTGGGCTTAGCTCCATATCGTTTCTTTTTATCCTGAAAAGCTCCCAAGTCCTTAACAATTACAAGCATACCCATAACATGATGCAGCCACCCCTATGCTTGAAAATATGGAGTGGTACTCAGTAATGTGTTGTTTTGGATTTGCCCCAAACATAACACTTTGTATTCAGGACAACATATAATTCCTTTGCCAGTGCCTTGTTGCAAACAAGATGCATGTTTTGGAATAGTTTTTTTCTAAAACATGCATCCTTATTCTGTACAGGCTTCCTTCTTTTCACTCTGTCAATTAGGTTAGTATTGTGGCGTAACTACAATGTTGTTGATCAATCCTCAGTTTTCTCCTATCACAGCCATTAAACTCAGTAACTGTTTTAAAGTCACCATTGGCCTCATGGTGAAATCCCTGAGCATTTTCCTTCCTCTCCGGCAACTGAGTTAGGAAGGACACCTGTATCTTTGTAGTGACTGGGTGTATTGATACACCATCCAAAGTGTAATTAATCCAAAGTGTAATTAACACCATGCTCAAATGGATATTCAATGTCTGCTTTTTTCATTTTTACCCATCTMCCAATACGTGCCCTTCTTTGCAAGGCATTAGAAAACCTCTCTGGTCTTTGTGGTTGAATCTGTGTTTGAAATTCACTGCTTTACTGAGGGACCTTACAGATAAYTTTATGAATGAGGTACAGAGATGAGGTAGCCATTCAAAAATCAAAAATCATAAGTCCATTCAACTTATTATGTGACTTGTTAAGCACATTTTTACTCTTGGACTTATTTAGGCTTGCCATAAAATGGTTGAATACTTATAAGACATTCCAGCTTTTCATTTTTWATTAATTTGTAAACATTTCTAAAAACATAATTCCACTTTCACATTATTCATTTCTATTKGGCACAACATTATCTGAAACACAACCGAAACGAACTGCAAATGCATCCTACACGTTTGTAGAGTCACAAGCTTGATGTACTCATTACGTGCTAGGAATATGGGACTAAACTTTTGACCACTTTATTTATAAGAATATTTCCTGGTGTCAATAGTTTGGACCCCTACCTTTTTGAGGAAAACAATACCCCTGTGACCGGTCTATACGTGTGGGGTGCCTGTCTTCGCACGTAAATGCTCCTCRGATAGATTGCGCTCAGATGCCGCCGCAGAGACATGCACAGTTGGAGACAATGCAGTTTATGTTGCAGCCAGCAGTGGACACTGTCAGCCCAACAATGACTCTACACGTAGGTACAGACACAGTACACCACCGGCACAGTGCAGTAGCAGTGGGATATGGACAGAGACTGTATGACATGATAGTCTGGCTATAATGTATTACCGGCACTGTAAATCAATACAATTTGAACAAATGTTTACTAGAACATGACAGGACTATGTTTTCCATATGTGGAGACAGTCTTTCAAAAATGTTCTTGCACAACGAATGAATTGCTATTTCTGTTTGAGGCTGCATGTAAAATTATTGTCTTTACCCACTGCCTTTACCCATCATTACATGGCAACACGAACAGATAAAAGATCCAGTCGCAAATCATATTTGCTGCATTGTTATATTTCCCACAGTCAATACAGGGACATAATTTCAAATCAGTGTACAGCCTCATCCCCGAAGCGAGGAGAATTACATGACAAAACAATATGTATCCAGCTGCTTGCTGAGAGGAACACATGACTTATGAGAGATTACAGTAGCATGTTCAATGAGCTACAAAACATACCCATAAAAACTATTGCTACAGCATAGAACTATTACAACGAGCATGATGCTGCAATATGTTGTGTCCTCGTCTGCAACCCGCACAGCATGCAGCCAATGCTTTACTGCTCAGTCTCTAGCAGGGCTGAAGCATACAGAGAGTATATGGGGGACGCAGACTGGATTAGACTACTGCTTTACCAGCAATACGCCACTGGGGGAGTAGTGCTGAGAGATCAGTGCTTTTTGAGGTCGATTTGATTATACAAAAATATTCACTTTCGATGTCGGTTTCTATTATTTGGGTTGAATGTTGTGTCAGGATAAAACAATTAATAAAAGTCCCGTGATGGTAGTGTCTGCCCATTTCTGCGTATGACTTATTAACAATCATTTATTCACATTACTTTAATATACCGAGCATACAAAACATTAAGAACACCTGCTCTTTCCATTACATAAATTGACCAGGTGAATCCAGGTGAAAGCTATGATCCCTTATTGACGTCACTTGTTAAATCCACTTCAATCAGTGTAGATGAAGGGGAGGAGACAGGTTAAATAAAGATATTTAAGCCTTTAGACAAGGATTGTGTATGTGTGCCATTCAGAGGGTGAATGGGCAAGACAAAAGTTTTAAGTGCCTTTGAACGGGGTATGATAGTAGGTGCCAGGTCACCGGTTTGCTTCCAGAACTGCAACGCTGCTGTGTTTTTCACGCTCAACAGTTTCCCGTGTGTGTCAAGAATGGTTCACCACCCAAAGGACATCCAGCCAACATGGCACAACTGTGAGGAGTATTGGAGTCAACATGGGCCAGCATCCCTGTGGAATGCTTTCGATACCTTATAGAGTCCATGCCCCAACAAATTGAGTCTACTCAGTGTATATCCCCTCACGATCACACATTCTTCTGACTCTTCCATAGCAGGCATAAAATAAACAGAGACCAGACAAGTAGCTGCGCGATGGATTATGGTCATTGTAGTTAGTTACCACATTTAATGCGCTAAACTATGTAGAACATTGGCCTGTTGGAAACTGCAACTCTCTACTACATCGCACAGTTCAGGCTGGRTCTGATTTAGAGAAACTCTGCAATGTGTGTATTAAGCTCTCAGAAAACCCCAAAACGAAATGGAACTCAAAAGATTGAACCGACGTAAGTCAATAAGTTGTTTAAAAAACAGAAAATAACCAATATTTTAGTTAATCATTCAGCACTACTAAGGAGTCGACACAGCATGTGGAGATAGATAATTCTTTCCTTCACCGAGTGGAGACATAAACTTATTCAAAAAAAAATAATGTAGAGAGTCTCTACAGCAGTAWTGCAAGCAACGGTCTGAATCCATACAATATCTATGTTGAATATGTCTATGCCATGGTGAAAGATAAGCTCGGGTAGGATTCTGAACAGGAAGTTCAAAATGATATCAAGCTGCATAGCATGTGAGCTACCGTCAGATAGTGCTTGCCAATAAATAATTGAGCATACCTGCATGTCTAAACCAGATTACCATACTACATTCAGATACTGATGAGGATTCTGCTGCAAAACCAACCCCCCCACTCCCATTGAGGTAATAAAGTACCAGTACATTTGACATGTTGATATCAGACACAGAAACCTTGTTATAAGACATTATAAAAGCTCATACRTGCTTATAACAAGTCATAAAGCATTATACCTGGATGCTTGAAGTAAATATTTACCAAGTGTTTTCTACTCCTTCTGCTGCTCTATTCGTTACTGTCCTGTAGATAGAAAGTAGAGCACATACCTACATGTCTTTTCCTTCGGAATGTGTGGGACTCCATGGCCGACCCATTCCAACCCCTTGGAGGCTAAGAGCCCTTCTTTACTGCCTGGGATCTGACCTGGAATGATTTCTGCCCCATTTATACAGCTTATACTAGGAGATAACGTCGTTAGTGTGAACTGACAGTCCGCCCCAAACTGTTCAAATTCATTTGTCACTTAGGCACTCTTTAAGGTGGGGAAATAAGGAAGAGGAGTGAAGTTTGTGTTCTGTTTAAAACCGATGTATTGCACCAATACCGACTGAAATTACAGTGGGGCCGTCATACTCAACTGCACTGTACGACTGAAGTTTCAAAAATCCAATCAAATTGGACATACGGCACCTACATTAGGAGGCACCCAAATCAACTCGTGACAACACATCATTGCTAAGTCGACAGATGTTCTAAGCTTGATGAGAATTGCCAAAAAAGAAACAACAGAAATAGCAGAGTTGGTCTTGTTAGTATACTAAAACCGTTACCACCACTGTGGATGTCAGTAACAACCCCCCCCCCCCACCCATCCGCCAGAGAAGAACAATGCACATGCGAAGATAGCCGGCAGGAAAACAAAAGGCCAGACAAGAGGAAGACTATAAAGCTAACTGATCCATTAGGGCTGGATTCACTTATCAAATCTCCTTCCTCAGAATTACGTTAGTGCTTACGAGATGTTCTGCCGCAGAGGAACAGAAAATGTCAGCGGATGGGACTTCAATAAACAAGGTTGTAGATTATTCCTACTAATTTGAGTCGCTCCGGGGGCCTCTCCACTCTCCTAGTCCCCTCCCTGATGGGGTAAATTGTAAATTGGGAGTCAGAACATTTTCAGGGTCGAGACTGAGATGTGGAAAAATGAGAAATGATTTTGCTTAGCAGAGAATTATGTCATTTCGTTCCCTTCTTTCCATCGCTCTTTGCTAAACTGTAGGGTTTAATTTAAGTCTTGAAATGTCACTAGTCCATCCAGKGAGGCAATCCGATGCAGGGTCTTTAAAAATAACTGGCTTAGCCAGCAAAACATGGCAGTGTGTGTGTTTGTGTCCACTTGTGCCCCCACGTGTGTGTGCCCGCGTCTGTGTATGGATGTGTACCTTCTTGCGTGTGCGCATGTGTGTGTGTTTTGTTTGAGAAGTCTAATACTCTAAGCTAATCAGGCATTCTAGATGTGGGGGGTTGTACATAAGCAGCTTATGAAGAAAATGAAAATGGAGCAAGCTTAAATGGGGCTTAAATTGCTCTCATAATATATTCTGAGTGAATTAGTGTACGTGAATGAGGTACTAGGAGGTAGTCCTTAGATTAACTGCATTTTTTCTGTGATTCCATATTAGTGTTTCATATTGCTGTGTGCAAAATGACACAGGGACTGCTTCACCTTCAAAACACAATCTAATCGATATTAATGGAATGGACTAGTTATACAGCAATAATACAAATGAGATCGTGGGTAAAAAGTTCTACGACAATTGATTGCGTTGAAAAAGGAGACCCATATATTAGCCCTAAACTTCAATTCAGAGCCCAATCAAATCACCATGAATTATACAAGAATGCATTTTTGTTTGTTGTTTTACAATAATTGATCATTGAAAAGATTATAACGCCTAATTAATTTCCATGGAGATGGGCAATAAAATGATGAAAGTGTATCGTACATAATAGCAAGCTCTAAAATGTGTTGCAAAACATTGGGAACGTGAAGAAATTATCTTTTATTGGGCAACATATTACTGTTACTATACATCCCATCTGGACAAACAGGTACAAATGAACAAGGTGATGGCATCTCCCAAAAAGACTGCAACAACAAGAATTCTTTCAAGGCATAGATGCTCTTATTTATTAAAAAGCTGACGCGTTTCGACCTCAATCGGTCTTTATCAAAGCTTGCCTACAAATATCATTCTAATTATCCGCCATACAGTACATCTGAGTTCACACTGCCCGGTTCATTTTAAGTTGATTGCAGATATTACACCTCGAAAGGCAAGTCAAGCTAAGAACCCTCAAATACTGACACAAACATTGATTATTCACAAGCTCTTCTTCTTATAACTACTTAGAATTCAATGGGTCTCCAAACTGTTTGTTTTCCTATCGGGCGGTAGCCATAAAAGCATTTATATGCTCATCATGTATAATAAATATGTCATTGGAGTATATTTGTAGCCACAGAACAATAAGGCTCTCTGTTGTGAGTGGGATGGAGCAACGCCCTTCTCACTGTGATAGAATTAGGTCTGCATCCCAAATGGCAACCTATTTTCTATATAGTGCACTACTTTTGACCAGAGCCCTAATGGGCCCAGGTCAAAAGTAGTGCACTTCATAGGGAATAGAGTGCCATTTCAGACGCAGCCTAGGACGAACCGGAGGTGTCAACAGCCTCCAACCGAGACACTAATGAAACACAATAACCAACGGTGGCCCAGAGGGGCCAACCTATAGGCCACAGAACCATTAAATCCTCATTTGCAATCCTCCATTAACGATCAAACCAGTGCTGAACTTCTCTTCACATAAAGATAACGACAGCTGGGGACATGTTTTTATACGGTTACCTGTCCAGCGACTGTGAGAGAGGGGAGAGAGATGGGGGGGAAAGATAGGTGAAAGATAGAAAGGCGAGAGATAGAGGGTGACAGCGAGAAAGAAGGTGGAGGTTGAAAGAAAGTTGAAAATGGTGAGGGAAAGAGAGGTGGGCGGTACGAAAGAGAGAGAGACCACACAGAGTTTGACATTCATTTAAATTGAGAGCAAATCATAAAAACACCTCAAGTGCCTAACCAAAACAGATTACCATGGAGATAATGTTCACAGAGGACCCTGATTTTGGCCAGTGCTCATAATAGGCTGTGACCGTTCTCTCCCTGTAAGTGAAAGGCCAAGTGGATCGATGCTTAATCTGTAAATTGTGGCTGTGGGGTTTTGCCATTTAATTAGACTTTTACACGTTCACAGGGAACCTGATTATAAAAGAAGGAAAGACCACAGCTGTGTAATAATGCCAAAAGATTAGTTGGAGGCCTGCAGCAGTGCAGCCTTTACACTCAGTGATTAGTTAAGTGTCATACCTAGACTCTTCCCAATCCAACCAATCACATGTCAAGACTCGATTGGATGTTTGTATCCATGCACGTACAGCGAGAAACTTCACTAACATTTTGATGTTATTCTTTCTSCTTGGATGGAAATAACAGAGAGAGAGGGAGAGAGATAAAAATGAGAGCRAGCAAGAGAGGCAGAATGATGACTGCAGACAGCTTGCGTGCTGGTAACACACATCACTATCTTTTGCTCTCTCTTTGACACACACACACACGCACGCACACACGCTTYCATCCTTTGATCCCATTTGAAGTCTGTAGCAGTGTAGGAACATGCCCTGTCAGCAACACTGCAGAGAGAAGTTCCTAGGAGAAGCCCAGGGCAGCGTGAGAGAATATCAATTAGCCTACACACTACACCCCTCTGACAGACCTGAACCTGGGGGGCGTGTGTGTGCGCAAATCCCAGGGCGGCCAAGAGAAGCCCAGGCTCAGGAAATGCGCTTGTGTTTCTTAAGCCATAAAGGGTCTCATGGAATAGTAATTGAGTTGAAATAAGGTCAGCCTTCGTTTGAGAGAGGTCCATTACCATGCAGAATTATAAGGCAATTCCAACATCGGAACAACAGGATATGATCTTAGTTTGTGCATGCTCTGTAATACAATAAACACACTGATGCACGTTAATGCTGAAACATACATCTTGAATAATAAAGAAACAACCTATATTGGACATACATTTTGCTCCAAGGGTGGTTGAATAGCTTTAAGGCGAGCATAGCCTATACGGGCTTTCTATGCCTCGCCATATTCTATAGTAGAGCAGCAGACATCACAACCTTCCTCGGATAACTACCCGTGTGTGTTGATTTCTCCCACACGCTTCATTCACATACATGCCTGGCACACACACACACAAGTACGCACACACTCACTCACACACGCACACACGTCTCACACATAGGCCTCTCTCCTGAACAAGCCCAATGCTATCAAATAGCATCAAACAACCACAGAGCCCGGGAAAGACCTCTAGAGACGGCTACCACTGAGCCTTCAGGAATTCCACCCACACACACACACACACACAAACGCACACACACTGAAGATGCAAACACACACAGACATACTCAGCACGCATACACACTCAGCATTCAGGTATTCAGCATGCTTACACACAAATACACACTAAGCACTAAGCGCACACTAAGCACTAAGAAATTCAGTTTGCACGCACCCATACACTGAAGGACACTGCACAGATACACGCTACCACAGTATCAGCAGATGAAGAGATATTCCCATTAGGATCAGTGTAATATAATGTTACTGTAATAGCCATCCAAAAGCTGCTTAGTGCACCACTGTGGATTATCCTCGTGCAGAACTATGTTCAACGACACAGGGCTTAGGTATTGTAAAGGCAGATATATTGTATTAAAACGTATTACTAATAGTTCTGTGGCGGTCATGAAAGGTCATGCAAAGGTTAATTAAGATAACTGCTTTTAGCATCTCCGGACCTCCACGCATACAAGCTGCTGATGTGTGCCTTAGGAACATGTAAAAAAAAGTCAAATAAAACAATTTGATATAGACTATCACAAAAAATCCATTATTTATTTTAGTCAGGTCTAAAGAAACATGATAAGAAGAAAATGTATTTCAGAAGAACAGAATATGAGTTGATGTTATCTGGTTGTGCTCCATGCCATAGGCTGTAGACTTGTTCATTTAGCTGACAAGAAATGCTTATAAGCCCCGTGCCATTATTTTATATTATAGGATTTTATAGTAAGAAGAATATAATTGAACTTAGCAGAATAAAATCAAAAGGTTATTTTTCCCATTCCAGAGCGAGCGCGCATATGAAGTACCTACAGTATGTTGAGCATAAAAGTGATCATTTAAAACAGGTGCTACAACTTTAGTTGTCAATGATACAAACCGTAGAATATCTTAGAAATCAAAACACACAGTATATGGGCCGCATGATGCGACTGTAGGCTATTGATATAATGTTACAGTAATAAGCAGCTTTATGATATAGAGCGTGTGTAATGGCGCCGGAGGCGATGGCTGCCATTTTACAGGGCTCCTAACCAACCGTGCTATTTTGTWAATTTTTYCGCATGGTTTGTAACTTATTTTGAACATAATGTTGCTGCTACCGTCTCCTATGACCGAAAAGGGCTTCTAGACATCAGAACAGCGATTGCTCACCTCGAACTGTACAAAGATTTTTTCTTTAACGACGCAAAGGATATACTGCTTTCTYGAGACCAGGCCCAAACCACCGTCATTTGCGTGAAGAAAAGACGGATAAAAAGAGGGCGAGTGAGAATACGTAGGCGAGTGAGTAAACTTCCACTACCACCCATACTATTGNCCACCGTCATTTGCGTGAAGAAAAGACGGATAAAAAGAGGGCGAGTGAGAATACGTAGGCGAGTGAGTAAACTTCCACTACCACCCATACTATTGACCAATGTGCAATCACTGGAAAATATTTAAATCATTTGGATGATCTCCGATTAAGAATATCCTACCAACGGGACATTAAAAACTGTAATATCTTATGTTTCACCGAGTCGTGGCTGAAAGACGACACGGACACTATAGAGCTGGCTGGGTATTCCATACATCAACAGGACAGAGAAGCTACGCCTGGTATCTATTTGTAAATAACAATTGGTGCGCGATTTCTAATATTAAAGAAGTCTCGCCTGAGGTAGAGTACCTTGTGATAAGCTATAGACCACAATATCTACCAAGAGAGTTCTCATCTATATTATTTGTAGCAGTCTATTTACCACCACAAACCAATACTGGCACTAAGACCGTTATCAACGAGCTATATAAGGCCATCAGTAAACAAGAAAATGCTAATCCATAAGCGGCGCTCCTAGTGGCCGGGGACTTTAATGCAGGCAAACTTAAATCTGTTTTACCAAATTTCTACCAGCATGCCACATGTGCAACCACAGGAAAAAAACTCTCGACCACATTTACTCCACACACAGAGGTGCATACAAAGCTCTCCCTCGCCCTCCATTTGGCAAATCTGACCATAATTCAATCCTCCTGATTCCTCCTTACAAGCAAAAACTAAAGCAGGAAATACCAGTGACTCGCTCAATATGGAATTGGTCAGATGCCGTGGATGCTACGCTACAGGACTGTTTTGCTAGCACAGACAGGAATATGTTCTTGGATTTATCCAATGGCATTGAGGAGTATACCACCTCAGTCACCGGCTTCATCAATAAGTGCATTGACGATGTCGTCCCCACAGTGATCATACGTACATATCCCAACCAGAAGCCATCCGCACCGAGCTAAAGAATAGATCTGCCACTTTCAAGGAGCGGGACACTAATCCGGATGCTTATAAGATATCCATCTATTCCCTCAAACGAACCATCAAACAGGCAAATCGTCAATACAGGACTAAGATTGTATCCTACTACACCGACTCTGATGCTCGTCGGATGTGGCAGGGCTTGAAAACTATTACAGACTACAAAGGGAAACCCAGCCGCGAGCTGCTCAGTGACACGAGCCTACCAGACGAGCTAAATGCCTTTTATGCTCGCTTCGAGGCAAGCAACACTGAAGCATGCATGAGAGCACCAGCTGTTCCGGATGACTGTGTGATCACGCTATTGGTAGCCGATGTSAGCAAGACCTTTAACAGGTCAACATTCACAAAGCCGCAGGGCCAGACGGATTACCAGGACGTGTACTCAAAGCATGAGCGGACCAACTGGCAAGTGTCTTCACTGACATTTTCAACCTCTCCCTGGCCGAGTCTATAATACCTACATTTTTCAAGCAGACCACCATAGTCCCTGTGCCCAAGGAAGCGAAGGTAACCTGCCTAAATGCCCGTAGCACTCACATCGGTAGCCATAAAGTGCTTTGAAAGGCTGGTCATGGCTTACATCAACACCATCATCACTGAAACCCAAGACCAACTCCAATTCACATACCACCCCAACAGATCCACAAATGACAAAATCTCAATCACACTCCACACTGCCCTTTCTCACCTGGACAAAAGGAACACCTATGTGAGAATGCTGTTCATTGACTACAGCTCAGCGTTCAACACCATAGTGCCCACAAAGCTCATCACTCAGCTAAGAAACATGGGAGTAAACAGCTACCTAAGCACTTGGATGCTTGACTTCCGGGACAGGCCGCCCCCAGGTGGTAAGGGTAGGCAACAACACAGCTGCCACGCTGATCCTCAAAAATGGGGTGCATGCTTAGTCTCCTCCTGTGCTYCCTGTTCACYCACRACTGTGTGGCMAAACACGAMTCCAACACCATCATTAAGTTTGCTAACGACACAACAGTGGTGGGCCTGATCACCAGCAACRATGAGACAGCCTATAGGKAGGAGGTGCCAGGACAACAACCTCTCCCTCAATGTGAGCRAGACAAATGAGCAGATCGTGGACTACAGGAAAAAGTGGGCCGAACAGGCCTCCATTAACATCGAMGGGGCTGTAGTGGAGCGGGTTTAGAGTTTCAAGTTCCTTGGTGTCCACATCACCAACGAAATATCCTGTTCCAAGCACACCATGGCAGTCGTGAAGGGGGCACAACAACACCTTTTCCCCTTAGGAGAATGAAAAGATT
>NC_036875.1:3256684-3261426 GCF_002910315.2 Salvelinus sp. IW2-2015 | reverse complement strand
ATGTATAAGGCAATTCCAACATCGGAACAACAGGATATGATCTTTAGTTTGTGCATGCTCTGTAATACAATAAACACACTGATGCACGTTAATGCTGAAACATACATCTTGAATAATAAAGAAACAACCTATATTGGACATACATTTTGCTCCAAGGGTGGTTGAATAGCTTAAGGCGAGCATAGCCTATACGGGCTTTCTATGCCTCGCCATATTCTATAGTAGAGCAGCAGACATCACAACCTTCCTCGGATAACTACCCGTGTGTGTTGATTTCTCCCACACGCTTCATTCACATACATGCCTGGCACACACACACACACACACAAGTACGCACACACGCACACACGTCTCACACATAGGCCTCTCTCCTGAACAAGCCCAATGCTATCAAATAGCATCAAACAACCACAGAGCCCGGGAAAGACCTCTAGAGACGGCTACCACTGAGCCTTCAGGAATTCCACCCACACACACACACACAAACGCACTGAAGATGCAAACACACACAGACATACTCAGCACGCATACACACTCAGCATTCAGGTATTCAGCATGCTTACACACAAATACACACTAAGCACTAAGCGCAACCAAGCACTAAGAAATTCAGTTTGCACGCACCCATACACTGAAGGACACTGCACAGATACACGCTACCACAGTATCAGCAGATGAAGAGATATTCCCATTAGGATCAGTGTAAATATAATGTACTGTAATAGCCATCCAAAAGCTGCTTAGTGCACCACTGTGGATTATCCTCGTGCAGAACTATGTTCAACGACACAGGGCTTAGGTATTGTAAAGGCAGATATTTGTATAAAACGTATTACTAATAGTTCTGGGCGGTCATGAAAGTCATGCAAAGGTTAATTAAGATAACTGCTTTTAGCATCTCCGGACCTCCACGCATACAAGCTGCTGATGTGTGCCTTAGGAACATGTAAAAAAAAAAATCAATAAAAACATTAATATAGACTATCACAAAAAACCATTATTTATTTTAGTCAGGTCTAAAGAAACATGATAAGAAAAAATGTATTTCAGAAGAACAGAATATGAGTTGATGTTATCTGGTTGTGCTCCATGCCATAGGCTGTAGACTTGTTCATTTTAGCTGACAAGAAATGCTTATAAGCCCCGTGCCATTATTTTATATTATAGGATTTTATAGTAAGAAGAATATAATTGAACTTAGCAGAATAAAATCAAAAGGTTATTTTTCCCATTCCAGAGCGAGCGCGCATATGAAGTACCTACAGTATGTTGAGCATAAAAGTGATCATTTAAAACAGGTGCTACAACTTTAGTTGTCAATGATACAAACCGTAGAATATCTTAGAAATCAAAACACACAGTATATGGGCCGCATGATGCGACTGTAGGCTATTGATATAATGTTACAGTAATAAGCAGCTTTATGTATAGAGCGTGTGTAATGGCGCCGGAGGCGATGGCTGCCATTTACAGGGCTCCTAACCAACCGTGCTATTTTGTTAATTTTTCCGCATGGTTTGTAACTTATTTTGAACATAATGTTGCTGCTACGTCTCCTATGACCGAAAAGGGCTTCTAGACATCAGAACAGCGATTGCTCACCTCGAACTGTACAAAGATTTTTTCTTTAACGACGCAAAGGATATACTGCTTTCTTGAGACCAGGCCCAAACCACCGTCATTTGCGTGAAGAAAAGACGGATAAAAAGAGGGCGAGTGAGAATACGTAGGCGAGTGAGTAAACTTCCACACCACCCATACTATTGGCCAATGTGCAATCACTGGAAAATAATTAAATAATTTGGATGATCTCTGATTAAGAATATCCTACCAACGGGACATTAAAAACTGTAATATCCTATGTTTCACCGAGTCGTGGCTGAACGACGACACGGATACTATAGAGCTGGCTGGGTATTCCATACATCGACAGGACAGAAGCTACGCCTGGTGTCTATTTGTAAATAACAATTGGTGCACGATTTCTAAAATTAAAGAAGTCTCGCCTGAGGTAGAGTACCTCATGATAAGCTATAGACCACAATATCTACCAAGAGAGTTCTCATCTATATTATTTGTAGCAGTCTATTTACCACCACATACCATACTGGCACTAAGACCGTAATCAACGAGCTATATAAGGCCATAAGCAAACAAGAACATGCTAATCCAGAAGCGGCGCTCCTAGTGGCCGGGGACGCTAGATCGCCACTTCAAGAAGTGGGACACTAATCGGACGCTGATAAGAATTCCTCTATTCCCTCAAACGAACCATCAAACAGGCAAATCATCAATACAGGACTAAGATTGTATCCTACTACACCGGCTCTGACGCTCGTCGGATGTGGCAGGGCTTGAAAACTATTACAGACTACAAAGGGAAACCCAGCCGCGAGCTGCTCAGTGACACGAGCCTACCAGACGAGCTAAATGCCTTTTATGCTCGCTTCGAGGCAAGCAACACTGAAGCATGCATGAGAGCACCAGCTGTCCGGATGACTGTGTGATCACGCTATTGGTAGCCGATGTCAGCAAGACCTTTAACAGGTCAACATTCACAAAGCCGCAGGGCCAGACGGATTACCAGGACGTGTACTCAAAGCATGAGCGGACCAACTGGCAAGTGTCTTCACTGACATTTTCAACCTCTCCCTGGCCGAGTCTATAATACCTACATTTTTCAAGCAGACCACCATAGTCCCTGTGCCCAAGGAAGCGAAGGTAACCTGCCTAAATGCCCGTAGCACTCACCATGGTAGCCATAAAGTGCTTTGAAAGGCTGGTCATGGCTTACATCAACACCATCATCACTGAAACCCAAGACCAACTCCAATTCACATACCACCCCAACAGATCCACAAATGACAAAATCTCAATCACACTCCACACTGCCCTTTCTCACCTGGACAAAAGGAACACCTATGTGAGAATGCTGTTCATTGACTACAGCTCAGCGTTCAACACCATAGTGCCCACAAAGCTCATCATCAGCTAAGAAACATGGGAGTAAACAGCTACCTAAGCACTTGGATGCTTGACTTCCGGACAGGCCGCCCCCAGGTGGAAGGGTAGGCAACAACACAGCTGCCACGCTGATCCTCAAAAATGGGGTGCATGCTTAGTCTCCTCCTGGTGCTCCCTGTTCACCCACGACTGTGTGGCAAAACACGACTCCAACACCATCATTAAGTTTGCTAACGACACAACAGTGTGGGCCTGATCACCAGCAACAATGAGACAGCCTATAGGGAGGAGGTGCCAGGACAACAACCTCTCCCTCAATGTGAGCGAGACAAATGAGCAGGATCGTGGACTACAGGAAAAAGTGGGCCGAACAGGCCTCCATTAACATCGAAGGGCTGTAGTGGAGCGGGTTTAGAGTTTCAAGTTCCTTGGTGTCCACATCACCAACGAAATATCCTGTTCCAAGCACACCATGGCAGTCGTGAAGGGGGCACAACAACACCTTTTCCCCTTAGGAGAATGAAAAGATTCCCAGTTGTCAAAGATTCAAGTCACCCAAGTCATAGACTGTTCTCTCTGCTACCGCACGGCAAGCGGTTCCGGAGCGCCAAGTCTAGGACCAAAAGGCTCCTTAACAGCTTCTACCCCCAAGCCATAAGACTGCTGAACAATTAATCAAATGGCCACCCGGACCATTTAAATTGRCACGCCCCCCCAACCCCCTTTGTTTTTACACTGCTGCTACTCGCTGTTTATCATCTATGCATAGTCATTTCACCCCTACCTACATGTACAAAATAACTAGACTAACCTGTACCCTGCACATTGAGTCGGTACTGGTACCCCCTGTATATAGCCTCGTTATTGTTATTTTTATTGTGTTACTTTTGATTTATTATTTACTATTTTCACTTTAGTTTATGAAGTAAATATTTTCTTAACTCTATTTCTTGAACTGCATTGTTGGTTAAGGGCTTGTAAGTAAGCATTTCACTGTAAGGTCTACCTACACCTGTTGTATTCGGAGCATGTGACAAATAACATTTAATTTTATTTGATGATTTGATAAAGTTGCAAAAAAAGCTTGCGTTCTGCCTCAGGCTGCACACAYAGTTCTATCATCAAGTGAACATGCTTTCACCCATCAGACTATTCTCAATTTAAGCCTGTCTTTACTAATATGTCAAATTAGTTTCAAATTAGAATGGCCCATTATCAAATGGGCAGGAACAACGGCAGGGGAAAAATACATGTCATCCATATGCACTCGAACAGCGAATGGAGGCCACTTTCCAGCTGGTTAGTTTGTCAATCATGCTGGGTAGGCTATTCTGGTCATTTCACTCCTTGCATCAACCACTGTTTAGGAGCATGCAGCCACTCCSTGCATGAAGGGTGATATTSACTGAAACGCTGTATGCCATRRGCTTTCCAACCCAGTTCCTGCAGCTACCCAGTACTTAATTTGGGAAACAAAGTGAAATCGATAGTAACATGTTTTCACAATGAAACATATTTCATTAAACTGACAGCCCCTATTTCTGCACGCTTGAGAWAGGAWTGAAGGAGAGAAAGGAGGAGATGGAAAAGCAAGGTGGTGAGATATTCTGTAGCTAAACGTAATGTGTCAGCCTATTTATCATGAAAATATAAAAAATGCCCTATTACTAGGCTATTCAAAATCAAATACAAATTCACTTTGCAGGCTAACCTCTGAAGCGCCCTGCACAATCAATGACCAATCGCCTAGGCCTATAATTCTCTCCCAGACTCATGGA
>NC_036875.1:3224901-3252199 GCF_002910315.2 Salvelinus sp. IW2-2015 | reverse complement strand
CCAACGCCAGTCATTATAACGCTCAGTAAGGAGATGCATTCTGTCTCCTTGAGATGAAACTACTTTGGTGTTAAAAAGTGCAAATCAATCCCAGAACAACAGCAAAGGACCTTGTGAAATGCGGGAGAAACAGGTACAAAATGATCTATATCCACAGTAAAAATGGGTCCTATATCGACATAACCTGAAAGGCCGCTCAGCAAGGAAGAAAGCCACTGCTCCAAAACCGCCATAAAAAGCCAGACTACGGTTCACAACTGCACATGGGGACAAAGATCATACTTTTTGGAGAAATGTCCTCTGTCTGATGAAACAAAAATACAACTGTTTGGCCATAATGACCATCATTATGTTTGGAGGAAAAAGGGGAGGCTTGCAAGCCAAAGAATACCATCCCAACCATGAAGCACAGGGGCTGGGGTGGCAGCATCATGTTGTGGGGGTGCTTTGCTGCAGGAGGGACTGGTGCTCTTCACAAAATAGATGGCATCATGAGGTAAGAAAATTATGTGGATTTATTGAAGCAACATCTCAAGACAGGAAGTTAAAGMTTGGTCGCAAATGGGTCTTCCAAATGGACAATGACCCCAAGCATACTTCCAAAGTTGTGGCAAAAWGGCTTAAGGACAACGAAGTCAAGGTATTGAAGTGGCCATCACGAAGCCCTGACCTCAATCCTATAGAACATTTGTGGACAGAACTGAAAAAGCGGGTGTGAGCAAAGAGGCCTACAAACCTGACTCAGTTACACCAGCTCTGTTAGGAGGAATGGGCCAAAATTCACTCAACTTATTGTAGGAAGCTTATGGAAGGCTACCCGAAACGTTTGACCCAAGTTAAACAATTTATAGGCAATGCTACCAAATACTAATTGAGTGTATGTAAACTTCTGACCCACTGGGAATGTGATGAAAGAAATAAAAGCTGAAATCTCGTCCCGACTCCTGACACATTCATTAGTATGGGACAGCTGGAGATAAGAATTTGAATATTGAAACAATGTTGCAAATGTCGGAGAGACAGACATTAAGGTTTATACAAATCTCCACTTTTGAAAACTAAATGTTAGTCTCAAAGAAATGTGACATAATGTCTAGATGCTTTTTATAGTGGAGATCAAGTTTATTAATTGCCTTGCTGGGCTGATGAGACAGTGGATTGCGCAGTCAGATCGAACAGAGTAAATAGGCATTTTAACGTCATAGACGCTGGTAACTTGTGGAATAGACACCGGCTGGAATGCGGTTTTAATCAATCAGCATGTGTCAGGATTTTGGCCAGAGACTGTTCAGGTTTGGTCACTAGATGTCCCCATTTGCACCTTTTTTGTACCTTTTGTTTTTTCCTTGCTTTATTCATTGTGGTGCACCTTGTGTGTCGTTCCCTTGTTAGTATTTAAAACCCTGTGTGTTCCTCAGTTCTTTGGCTCAGTGTTTGTTATGTTAGCACCCAGCCCCAGCCTTGTTGTGAACATATATTTCTCTTATTGGATTTCCAGAGGTTCTCTGGTTGGTGCTTGTGTATTTTTGAGTAGTCTTTTGAGGTTGTTTTCCCCTGGCTGTTGTTACCACTTTGTGGAGTTTCTTTGTATTTTTTGGAGGATATCCATTTTGTGCCTCTTGGCTTTATTTTTGGACGTGGTGGATTTATATTCTTATGCCTGAAGGACCTGTGTCCTTTTATTAATACCACCATCTCTAGTTACTGCTTGAGTCTGCCTCAATTTTCTGGCTCTGCCGACTATTAGTGACTGTTTCTCCACCGGGGGTCTTGACAGAAACCACTGACGCAAACCATTAAAATGAACCCAGAGGCAGCCAGTACCCCGGACTTTTTTCCCATGGCTCCCACCACGAGGACGTCCAAACCGCACGAAAGCTGCCTCTGTTCAGCGAAAGAGGCCTTAAATGGCTGGACATTCCTCAACTTCTGTCGGAGGATGATGACTTCCATAAAAACAGATTCTATCAAACTTTCCCCTGCAACCGCTTCTGCGTCCAGTATGCATCGAGATTCAAGTGCCCGCGGCAGTTAACCCCTGTTGAACCATCGTCTGCCGCTCCCACAACGGTTCTCAGGTGGATCCTGAGTGTTTGTAAGGGGTTTTTCACCCAATTGTTCTCTCTCCTTCGAAGTCTGGCAACCCTTGTCGTTTCCACCGACCGGGTCCAAGATCAGCATATATCCATCAACCCTTGCTGTTTCGGAAAATAAAGCTCTAGCCTGGGCTACTGCTGTGTGGATCGTCCAAAGTCCACTAGCTGTTGCCAAGCTACTCTACCTTTGGCTGAAGAATTCAAGGAGCTGTTTCAAGATCCCACCAGAGGTCCTGACTCAGCCAAACAGCTCCTGACTACTCAGCCAAAGGTCGGCGCAGCGTGACAGACTATGCCATTGCCATGTTCCGCACGGGCACAGCCGCGAGTGGCTGGAACGAGCAGGCGCTCACAGAGTGTGTTTTTGCAAGGGTCTTATCTCGCACCATCTCACAAGAGAACTGGCACTCGGGAAACACCGGTACAACCTCGAGTCCTGATCAAGTTGGCTTCACGCTAATAGACCCAGCGTCTTGAAGAGAGAGAGAGCTCAACCGTAGATCTCTCACACCCTAGCTCCTATCGGTCCAGCTCCGAGTCTCCACCTTTATCCTCCACTCCACCGAACCCATGCAGGAATTGGACGCACTCCCAGTGCTGAGAAGACGCCGGATAAGGAGCGATGCTGTCATCCTATTGCGGCAAAACCGGCCATTTCCTCTCCACGTGTCCCGGTCTCCAGGGAAAAACGCAATCCTCCCGTGCAGGCCTGTGGGAGGACTGTAACGGAAACATGAAAAAAACCTTCGTCCCCATCCATCCAACTCACCGCATCTGCTTATTCCAACGCGTCTACCCTTTAGCCTCGGACAACAGACAGCTGTCCCCTTTCAAGCCGTTGCTTGTAGACTTCTGGTAGCGTTCCGCAGGTTAAACTTTCATGAGATGTGTGTGTTTGGGCGAAAGGCAGACAATGGCCGTCTCCCTGCCGTGAAGCCTACTTAGTGTACCCCGTAAGCGGTTACATCACGTTGTGATCTGGAAGCACCTTTGGGATCTGGACTTGTCACTCGGTGTCACTACCCCCTTATCCAGCGCACTTTTCAGTTTCCCAACACCAGAATATGACACTTTCACTCCTGACCCGTCGTGCTCGAGTCGCCTCTCGTCCTTGAGAATACCACCCTAACTTCACAGCCATAACCCTCACCATACGCGATTGGTCTTGTAACGGGTCAACTATCACAGCAGTGGCGTCCTACGCTAGTCCAAGCTCACTTGTATCTTCCCTAGTTCCCCTGAGCTTCCCCTCCCAGAGTCTCTAAGAATCGCAGTCGGAACCCGATCGCTCCCCGATTCCCGAGTGTTACCATGACCTCAAACCGGTACCTTTAGCACAACAGAGGCCACCAAACTACCACTCCCCAGTAGACCTTCACGATTGCACCCTAACTCGCGACCTTCTTCGGTGCACACCTAGGCAACCCTCCCCAGGGGCTCGGAATTTTTCGCACTATCTCCTCCCGAAGACGGATGCGGGCTGCTATGGATAACACTACATCAAGAGTGTACGCGTCTTCTGCGCAGTCATGGGCCTCAATGCGTCTCACCACCTCGGTCGGCGGGGAGGTGAGGGCAGTGGTTATTTCTTTTGGGCCAAAAAAAGACCGGTTGGATTACGTCGTTGCAGCGACTACCGGGGACTTAATGCCAATATCACCGTTGTCCGAACCTGTCCTACGCGCTACCCCTTATGCCAAGCCTTTGAGCTAATGCTCCAGGAAGCAGTTGGTCTTCCACTAAGCTAGACCTCACGGAACGCAACTATCTTGTGCGATCAAACCCAGGTGACGAGAGTGGAACGACCGCTTTCCAACACGCCTTACTGGTCACTATTCGAATACATTTGGGTGATGCCCCTCCCCCTCTCGGATTTCTGGACCGAACGCCCCGGCTGCTGTTCAAGGCGCTACATAAACGATTCGCTTAGGTATATGCTAATAACATTTTCGTGTCCTTTGTTTACTTGGAATGACATCCTCATCTTTTCGAGCTGCCCTTCAGAGAACACACTAAAGCAAGGCATGTCAGGACAAAAGTGCTCATAAACGCCCCTAGACAGCCATTTGCTACGTTCATAGCCGGAAAAGCTAGTGATTTCCATTCCTCATCGAGTACAACATTCCTGGATTGTAGTGGAAAACCCGGTCGATCCAGATGGACCCCAAGATAGGTTAGGGGCAAATGTGTTAGCGGATTGGAAACCCACCCCCAAGGATCCGTTAAGAGAGTTCAGCGTTCCTGGCTTCACTCACTTTTTACCCCGCAAGTTCATCCCCAAGACTTTCAGCTCTTGGTGGCAGCCCCTCTTCAGCTGTAAAACCAGGGTTGGCAACACAAGGTTATCTGTGGGGATAGAGAAGCTGAGACGGCCTTCCAGGACTCAAGGCAGCGCATCCTCTCTTGCTCCCCTCCTGACACTACCGACGGCGGATGAACCTTTTGTGGTGGAGGTAGACGCATCAGGAAGGTTGGTTTGGAAGCTGCCTGTTCAGTGAGGGGGTGAAGACAAGAGGAACTTTCATCCTTGCGCTTCTTCTTCTCTCACGGCTTACCCCGCCGAGAGAAGTTACGATGTGAGGGATCGTGAACTCCTAGCGGTTAAGATGGGCATGAGGAATGGAGACACTGGGCTCGAGGCGGGCTTCTCAACCATTTCAAGTGCTTACGGACCACCACCAAAACCGTCTGGAGTATCATTCCCAGCAGGCGGGAAGCGGTTGAACTCAGACAAGCTCGATGGTCTTCTTTTCTTCAGCCCCCGATTCCAGTTTATTCCTCCTCCTCCGCCCGGACGTCGAGAATCTCAACCGGACGCCTTGTCACGAGTCTACTCTACCTGACCCATTGCTCGTTAAGATCACTGACATGACTGTTCTTCCTTGCCGCTAAGATCGTGGCTCAATTCTCGTGGGGCAAGTTGAGGTACGTGAGACAAGCTCAAGCCATCGAACCGGGTCCTAAGTGAGGTCCTGCCAATCGGCTTGTTTTAGTTCCCAAGGCAGCATAATCCCAAGTCCCCTTCTGTGTGGGCGCACTCCTCTCGCCTCAACCTGTCACACCGGGCGGCGTAGGTCGCACCTGCGAAGTTCCATTCAGCGTAAGTTCTGGTGCCCACCTAAGAGAAGACGTTGCCACTTTCGTCAAGGCCTGTCCCGTGTTGCTTGCCAGGGCAAAATCTTCTCACCTCCGCCCCTCAAGGACTCCTTCACCCTTTATCTATTCCCCACCGACCCTGGTCCCCATATCTGTGGACTTTGATTACTGGGCCTTCCTCCGTCCCATGGTAATACTACTATCCTAGTCATCATCGACAGGTTTTCTTAAGGCGGCCAGGTTTGTTCCCTTGACACCAATTAGTCCTTCTGCCATGGAAACAGCTGAGTTGGTGATTAACCATGTTTTCCGAGGTCTTTTGGCATCCGCCTAGAGATAGTGGTTTCGACAGGAAGGTCCCCAGTTTCGCCTCAAGTGTTTTTGGATAGCCTTCTGTCCAACTTTCATAGGGGCCCACGGCCAGTTTATCTTCAGTGGTACCATTCCTAGATCCAACGGCCAAACGAGAGGATGAATCAAGCTGGAAACCACCCTCAGATTATGGTTTCAACCAACCGTTCTCACATGGTCATCCTTCATTGTTTGGGCAAGTACGCGCACATACCTTGTGCTCCTCCTCCACTGGTATATCCCGCACGAGTGTCAGTTTGGCTATGCTCCTCTAATGTTCCCGGACCAGGAGGCAGAAGTCAGAGTGCCTTCAGCCTCGAGGTTCATCAGACGCTGTCGGCTTACGTGAAGAAGGCCCGTCTTAATCTTCTGCGCTGTTCCTCACGCAGTACCAGCGACAAGCCAACAGTCGTCGCCGTCCGCGTCCTACCCTGTACCCCGGCCAGAGATATGGCTCTCAACAAAGAACTTACCGCTATGGGTGGAGTCTCGTAAGCTCGTCCCAGAGATTCATCGGTCCCTTTAAGATTGCCCTAGGAGAGTCAATCCCGTTACTTTTTCGCCTGCACTTACCCAGATCCCTTAGATCAATCCAACATTCACATTTCTTATTAAAACCTGTGTTTTTTCTCCCCTTAATCCCGGCAGGCAGACCTCCCCCTCCCCCCGTGTCATCGAAGGCCATCGGCTTATACCGTCCAACGGATACTGGATTTCCGCCGGTGCAGCGGTCCTGGCAGTATCTGGTGGATCTGGAAGGCTACGGTCCCGAGCAAGAGCGCTCCTGGGTTCCTGCCAAGCGACATACTGGACCCTGACCTCATTCGTCACGATTCAGGGCCCTCCACCCTGAGAAGGCTGGTAGGAACGTCAGAGAGCCGTTCCTAGGAGGGGATTCTGTCAGGTTTTGGCCAGGACTGTTCAGGTTTGGTCACTAGATGTTCCCATTGCCCTTTTTGTACCTTTTTGTTTTTTCCTTGCTACTTACTTTATTGTTTGCACCTGTGTGTCGTTCCCTTGTTAGTATTTAAACCCTGTGTGTTCCTCAGTTCTTTGCTCAGTGTTTGTATGTTAGCACCCCCAGCCTTGTTGTGAATATATTTCTTCTTATTTGATTTTCCAGAGGTTCTCTGGTTTAGTGCTTGTGTATTTTTGGTAGTCTTTTGAGGTTTGTTTTCCCCTGCTGTTTTACCACTTTGTGTGGAGTTTCTTTGTAATTTGAGAGATATCCATTTGTGCCTCTTGGCTTTTTTTGGACGTGGTGGATTTATATTCTTTGCCTGAAGATCTTGTCCTTTTATTAAACCACCATCTCTAGTTACTGCTGAGTCTGCCTCATCTTCTGGGTTCTGCCGACTATTTAGTGACTGGTTTCTCTCACCGGTCCTGACAGCATGAGAGACCCATCCATTGTATCATTATGGAGTTGGTACACCTTTACTGCTATATCGTCTCCACTCTTATGGAAGGCTTTCCACTAGATGTTGGAACATTGTGCGGGGACTTTCTGTAACGATGTGCGCTAAGAGTTGGGAAACCAGTTCAGGGAGTGAGTGATTTTAACAAGATGTTTATCTTTCATTTACTGTATGGACTTGTAATGTGTGAAAGTGACATTTCCCCGCGGCTGCCTTTTCAGCGGAATGTTGTCGAGGGGTTCCGCTTAGCGGAAAAGCCTGCGCAGTACGAAAGCGTTAAACCAATAAAACTAAACATAAAACAAAACAAGAAACACGAACAACGCACAGACAGGAAACTGAAACAGAAACAATGACGCCTGGGGAAGGAACCAAAGGGAGTGACATATATAGGGAAGGTAATCAGGGAAGTGATGGAGTCCAGGTGAGTCTGACGACGCACAGGTGCGTGTAACAATGGTGACGGGTGTGCGCCATAACGAGTAGCCTGGTGACCTAGAGGCCGGAGAGGGAGCACACACACAACACTTGCTCCCATTCAGCCATGAAAACATTAGTGAGGTCGGGCACTGATGTTGGTTGATTAGGCCTGGCTCGCAGTCGGCCTTCCAATTCATCCCAAAGGTGTTCGATGGGGATGATGTCAGGGCTCTGTGCAGGCCAGTCAAGCACTTCCACACCGATCTCGACAAACCATTTCTGTATGGACCTCACTTTGTGCATGGCGGCATTGTCATGCTGAAGAAGGACAGGGCTTTCCCCAAACTGTTGCCACAAAGTTGGAAGCACAGAATAATTTAGAATGTCATTGTATGCTGTAGTGTTAAGATGTCCCTTCATTGGAACTAATGGGCATTGCCCGAACCATGAACAATAGCCCCAGACCAATATTCCTCCTCCACCAAACCTTACAGTTGTCACTATGCATTGGAGCAAGCAGCATTCTCCTAGCATCAGCCAAATCCAGATTCCTTCGTCGGACTGCCAGATGGTGAAGTGTGATTCATCATCCCAGAGAACGCATTTCCAATGATCCAATGGTGACGAGTTTTACACCACTCCAGCTGACACTTGGCATTGCACATGGGGATCTTAGGCTTGTGTGTGGCTGCTCGGCCATGGAAACCCATTTAATGAAGCTCCCGACAAACAGTTGTTGTGCTGACTAGGCTTCCAGAAGCAGTTTTGAAATCGTTAGTGAATGTTGCAATTGAGCACAGGCAATTTTTAAACACTACGCGCTTCAGCACGTGGCGGTCCCGGTCTGTGAGCTTGTACGGCCTACCCCTTCGCAGCTGAGCCGTTGCTCCAAGATGTTTCCACTTCACACTAACAGCACTTACAGTTGACTGGCGCAGCTCTAGCAGGGCAGAAATTGGAAGAACTGACTTAGGTAGCATCCTATGACGGTGCCACATTGAAAGTCAGCTCTTCAGTATGGGCCATTCTACAGCCAGTGTTTGTCTATGGGGATTGCATGGCTGTGTGCTCGATTTTAAACACCTGTCAGCAATGAGTGTGGCTATTTCCAATGTTTGTCTATGGGGATTGCACGGCTGTGTGCTCGATTTTATACACCTGTCAGCAATGAGTGTGGTTAAAAATAGCAGAATCCACAAATTTGAAGGGGTGTCCACTTACTTTTTTATATATAGTGTATATAAAGGTATTTTGAACCATCAAGGTATCCTCACCTTATCAGAAAACGCCTACAACCAGGGATGGTCCATGTTCATTGTGTTAGGCTTTGGAAACAACATCCACTACGACCATGTTTTCCACTCAGTGTCAACCTGCTGTTGAACTTCTTTCTTCAAGTGTATCAATCACGGTGAGGTGAGTTTTAAAAGCACCATACTGTGTTGATGTGTTTGATGTGATTTTCGATTGCTTTTGCAATTGATGTCAGAGTGGTTAGAGGGAATAGAGCGCCTGTTTACCAGGACATTAGGGCCCGATGGTTGTTAGTGAGTTGGGTATACCAAATCAATGTCCAGAATGCCTAACAGGAGATTACCATGACTCAGCGGTCACGTGGAATTTTACTGCGGTCATGACTTATGACTGCCAGTGTTGCGGTAATATATTCACCCCAACAGCCCTAATTACTAATGCCTTGTCTGGACCTCTTGTTTCTTTCTATGCAGACAGAACCAGTGTAATACAGTGGTTCAGGACTGGGGCATGTTCATTAGGCACCAAATGGAAGAAAATGGCCTGAAACAGAGGGGATCTTGGGGTGTTAGCATTCAATTCCTAGCTGACGTATTACTGTCATTACTATACTTTTTGCTGAAAGTAAAAATTAAATATGTCATTATCTGACCCACTTAGACTTGTTAGTTAATTAGCATTTTTTATGTTTATGATGTATACTCAATACTTCCTATTATGGCAAGCATCATGAACATATGACATTAATTTCCTCTGACAGGTCTTGATTGAGATTTKTAGCCAGAGCTAATTCAGAACAGCTTTATGGTTATTGCTCTGAGACTATGGAATGCTAATTAGTCAGTAATGACCACAGTTATGGTCCTGACGGTCATTAATTGTGACCACACTTTGACCACACTCAACCTTTTGTTCTGATGAGTGCCAGCATGCCTAGATGTAGACAATGTGCGAATGCAAACACTGTGTGTGTGTGTGTCTCCAGAGATATCTCAGATCCCCATCGTCTGAGCAGAGACAGGTAATGGGGGTGAAAGGGGCCAGAGAGAGTGTGGTGATTAGTCAGAAGAGAGGATGTTAATACTCTCCAGTCTGATAGCAGTCTTTACCACACACGCACGCGCACGCGCACACGCGCATACACACACACATACACACACACACACACACACACACACTTACACAGGCATTACAGCACACTCAGCTCTGAGTAGCCAATATCTGCATTTCAAATGTTACAAAGGTTTTTAATTAAAGATCTTATTTCCAAAACRCTATATCYACCAATTTTTCACATTTGTGTTTTTTCATCAGAAATGATTGCTTATGGGCAGCTTCATGTGTGTGTAAGTTATTCATGTTTTCCGATTTTTTTAATCATAGATTTTAGATGTGTATGCAAAATGCTATGTATCCTTTGTTTAGCTGGAATGGAATCAGTGTTTCCCCTATGTTCATCGTAGCCGCCACTCCCAAAAATAATATGTAAAAAGTTTACTGTATATACTTTATACCAAACATTATACCAAACATGAGAAACACCTTCCTAATTTTGAGATGTGGTCACATGAATGAAGCAAACGTTACTCATGAATTCATTATGAATGATGAATAAGCTAAATCATGCAAATATAACTTGTCTGTTTATAAGAGAACTAACGGGACTGCCCCGGTGGAGCTCCTGATCGACATGTGTACTTGGTGCATTGAGTTGGTTGGAACCTCTCCAGCACACTGATAATAAAGGATGATTAATGTAATATTGACTTTGAGCGTCCCTGTGTTGAATTTCCACGACAATTTGTCATTATTGATTCTGCCTGCGGAGCTTTCCAGTGGGGGTCTGTGAGGAAAAACGTTGGCACATTTTATGAAGTGWGAGGGAAATTCCCGTCTGACTAAAAGAGGACGAGACCTGCCCAGACCAGACCCTTACTGTGAGCAGCCAAGGAGGGGACACATCATCCACGAACAATTGAGAGACAGCAACTGATTTCAGTAAGTCATGTTAAATTAATTTGTAAAATAAATATTTAAAAGAAAAGATAAAACCAATATAATTAAGGTGAGTAGCGCAGAAAAAGGTACTCATAGTCTTATAGAGAAAAGGCTATTCACTAGTCTTATGATCAAAAGACTAGAGCGAGGGCGAGTAACGGTACCATGGAAAGCCCCGCTGACAGCTATCTGTAGACATTTATTGAAGAAGTGTCTACATGGTCTGCAGCCACTACAAATAACAAGAGGTGTTTTAGAAAAYGGGGTGTTATTTCTATGTATAGGAAGTAGCGGCAAGAGAACCGTTGAAGATACATATGGTGCATAGCAAGTAACGACAGGAGAATCGTTGAAGATGCACATGGAGTAATAATGGAGATTACTGAGTGAGTTTGGGAATAGTACTAAGTGATTGTGGATGTGAGAGTTGTGTGATTGTGGAAAGGACGTGTTAAGCTGATTGAAATGTGGATAATAAGCATATTGAAATTTGGATAATAAAAGGACTGAAATTTGGATATTAAACTGATTGAAATTAAGATAATAAGATATTGACATTTAGAATAATAAGAGATATTATTACTATTAAGTACTGAGTGCATGAGAGMTGTCAGGGGACTGGTTCCGGTGTGAAGAGGTAATATGGGAGATTACTGAGTGTGTGTCTGAATGGATACCCCAACCAGTTCTGTGAGCTGAGTTTTTTTAATCTATAATGTTATCTACGGTTATTATACACTACCGGTCAAAAGTTTTAGAACACCTACTCATTCTAGGGTTCGTATTTATTTTTACTATTTTCTACATTGTAGAATAATAGTGAAGACATAAACACCATGAAATAACACATATAGAATCATGTAGTAACCAAAAAAGTGTTAAACAAATCAAAATATAATTTATATTTGAGATTCTTCAAATAGACACCCTTTGCCTTGATGACAGATTTGCACACTCTTGGCATTCTCTCAACCAGCTTCACCTGGAATGCTTTTCCAACAGTCTTGAACGAGGTCCCACATATGCTGAGCACTTGTCAGCTGCTTTTCCTTCACTCTGCGGTCCGACTCATCCCTAACCATCTCAATTTGGTTGATATAAGGTCACATGACAAACAGAGGGATTGAGCCGAATCCGAATGGCCGATTAATTAGGGCCGATTTCAAGTTTTCATAACAATAGGTAATCGTTATTTTTGGACACCGATCATGGCCAATTACATTGCACTCCACGAGGAGACTGCGTGGCAGGCTGACTACCTGTTATGCGAGTGGCAGCAAGGAGCCAAGGCTAGCATTAAACTTATCTTATAAAAACAATCAATCTTAACATAATCACTAATTAACTACACATGGTTGATGATATTACTAGTTTATCTAGCATGTCCTGCGTTGCATATAATCGATGCGGTGCCTGATAATTTATCATTGAATCATAGCCTTCTTCGCCAAATGGTTATTTAACAAGCGCATTCACGAAAAAAGCACTGTCGTTGCACCAATGTGTACCTAACCATAAACATCAAAGCCTTTCTTAAAATCAATACACAAGTATATATTTTTAAACCTGCATATTTAGTTAATATTGCCTACTAACATGAATTTCTTTTAACTAGGGAAATTGTGTCACTTCTCTTGCATTCTGTGCAACAGAGTCAGGCTACATGCAGCAGTTTGGGCCGCCTGGCCCGTAGCGAACTGTGTGAAGACCAACTTCGCCAAACGGGGGATCACTTAACAAAAGCACATTTGCGAAAAAAGCACAATCGTTGCACGAATGTACCTAACCATTAACATCAATGCCTTTCTTAAAATCAATACATAGAGGTATACTTTTTTAAACCTGCAAATTTAGTTAAAAAGAAATACAGGTTAGCAGGCAATATTAAACTAGGGAAATTGTGTCACTTCTCTTCGCTAATTGCACGCAGATCAGCGGGTATATGCAACAGTTTTGGGCGCGCTGGCTCATTGCGAACTAATGTTGCCAGAATGTTACGTAATTATGACATAACATTGAAGGTTGTGCAATGTCAACAGGAATATTTAGACTACGGATGCCAACCCGTTAGATAAAATACGAACGGTTCCGTTTTTTACTGGAAGAATAAACGTTTTGTTTTCGAAATGATAGCTCCGGATTTGACCATATTAATGACCTAAGGTTTGTATTTCTCTGTGTTATTATGTTATAATTAAGTTATGATTCTTGATATTATTTAGAAGCAGTCTGACTGAGCAGGTGGTAGGCAGCAGCAGGCTCGTAAGCATTCATTCAAAACAAGCACTTTCGTGTGTTCGCAGCAGACTCTTCCATGTGCTTCAATCATTGAGCTGTTTATGACTCCAAGCCTATCAACTCCCGAGATTAGGCTGTGTAACCCGATGTGGAAATGGCTAGTAGTTTGGGTGCGCACTAATAGCGGTTCAATCGGTGACGTAACTCGCTCTGAGACTTGAAGTAGTTGTTCCCCTTTGCTCTGCAAGGCGCGCGGCTTGTTGTAGGCTATGCGGTAACGATGCCGCACGGTGGCTGGTTGTCGAGTGTTCTGGATCAAGCCATAGGGACGGAAGCTATTACTTTACACTGGCAGATAATAAATGCCTATAAGAACATTACAATAGTCAAAGGTATATTAAATACAAATGGTATAGAGAGAAATATTCCTATAATAACTACAACCTAAAACTTCTTACGCTGGGAATATTGAAGACTCATGATTAAAGAACCACCAGCTTTCATATGTTCTCATGTTCTGAGCAAGGAACTAATCCAACCACAGTGTATGATTTCAAAAAAAAGCTTTTTGGCGAAAGCAAGAACATACCATTATTGTTTAGGTTCAAGGCAACTTAGTCACAGAAAGCATACAGCGATTTTACCAACCAAAGAGAGGAGTCACAAAAAGCGAAATATTGATAAAATTAATCACTAACCTTTGATATTCTTCATCAGATGACACTCCCGGGACAACACTGTTACACAATACATATATGTTTTGTTCGATCAAGTTCAAATTTATATCCAAAAACCTCAGTTTACATGTGGCTTTTCTCCAAAACATCCATGAATTTTCACAGAGCCACATCAAATCACAGAAATACTCATAATAAAATTGATAAAAAGATACAAGTGTTATTCACAGAATTTAAAGATATGCCTTCTCCTTAATGCAAACCGCTGTGTCAGATTTCAAAAAACTTTACGGAAAAAGCAAACCATGCAAAAATCTGAGTACGGCGCTCAGAAGACAACACACACCCAAGAAGATATCCGCCATGTTGGAGTCAACATAAGTCAGAAATAGCATTATAAATATTCACTACAAACTTTGTTGATCTTCATCAGAAATGCACTCCCAGGAATCCAGTTTCGACAAAAATGTTTGATTTGTTCCATAAAGTTCATAATTTATGTCCAAATACCTCCTTTGGTTAGCGCGTTTGGTAAACACAATCCAAACCCACGTGCAAGTCCAGAGGAGAAGTACGGGACGAAAGTCCAAAAAGTTATATTACAGGTCGTAGAACATGTCAAACGAAGTATAGAATCAATCTTTAGGATGTTTTTAAATAAATCTTCAATAATGTTTCCAACCGGAGAATTCCTTTGTCTTCAGAAAAGCGAATGGAACAGAGCTCGCTCTACACGTGAACGAGCGTCACGAGCTCAGAAGCATTCTGCCAGACCTCTGACTCATTCCCCTCTCATTCGGCGCCACTTCACAGTAGAAGCATCAGACAAGGTTCTAAAGACTGTTGACATCTGTGAAAAGCCTTAGTAAGTAGCAAACATGACCCATATCCCACTGTATCTTCAATAGGGAATGAGTTGAAAAACGGACCAACCTCAGATTTCCCACTTCCTGGTTGGATTTTTTCTCAGTTTTTTCCCCGCCATATTGAGTTCTGTTATGACTCACGGACATCATTGCAAACAGATTTTAGAAACTTCAGACTGTTTCTATCCAAATCTGCTAATAATATGCATATATTAGCAACTGGGACTGATTAGCAGGCCATTTACTCTGGGCACGCCTTTCATCCAAACGTGAAAATGCTGCCCCCATCCATAAGAAAGTTATTAATAGGAGTATAGAACCTATTGATAGAATCTATAATCTAATGCTTACCTATTAAAATATAATGATAATTATCACAGATTGAGTGGAAAGAGGCGGGAATGTGATGGAAAATGTTATGTTTGTGCATGCCAATTGCACGTTCCTTCAAAACTTGAGACATCTGTGGCATTSTGTTGCGTGACAAAATTGCACATTTTAGAGTGGCCTTTTATTGTACCCAGCACAAGGKGCACCTGTGTAATGATCATGTTGTTTAATTATATAYGTCAGAWRWWKRKWWTMTYKKSRMARRRGAAACGCTCACTAAGAGGGATGTAAACACATTTTTGCCCACACTTTTTGTGCAAATGGAACATTTCTGGGATCTTTTATTTCAACTCTTGAAACATTGGYCCAACACTTTACATGTTGCTCTTATATTTTTGTTCAGTGTAAGTATATACGTATATATTTGTTATAATATTTGACACACTCAGATAGCATAAGAACACGGTGCTAGCCATGGCAAAATGTGTAGAATTGCAGGAAATTAGCCTTAAAACTGACATTTATCTCTCAGCCACATTACAAAATGTGCATGCAAATTGCAGGAAATTAGCTTCAAAACTGCCTTTTTTCTCTCGGCCTCATGACAAAATGTCTAGAATTTTTATTTTATTTATTTATTTAACCTTTATTTAACTAGGCAAGTCAGTTAAGAACAAATTCTTATTTACAATGACGGCCTACCCCGGCCATACCCGGATGACGCTGGGCCAATTGTGAGCCGCCCAATGAGACACCCAAATCACGGACGGATGTGATGCAGCCCGGATTGCAGGAAACTAGCATTAAAACAGCAACATTGGCCACGCCCACTACCACGCCCAGACTAGACAACATATCACACATAACAACATTAGCCAGGGAAACACAGGTGTGACCAAAGACAGAGAGGAGAACAGAGGGGAGAGTAGATCAAACAGGCATACCATAGGCCGATAGCAGGGGTGTTGAAGTCAATTCCATTTCTAACCCACTCACTCAACCCTACCACAGAGGAGCTTCTCAATGGTAAAAAGACACTTAGGCTAACACCAGAATCGGAATCAATATTGAATATATATTGCATAATCTAATGTGATATGTGGACATGTTTAGACCTGTCCTGTGAGCTCTTGCTCTCCTAAAGAGAACCTAACTCCTGATGTTCATTCAAACCAACACAGACTCCACTCATCACTTGGTCTGGCAGAGTGGACTGTTCATAACACCTAAAAGAGGAACCAGAGATGGACCCAGGGGGAATAGAACCACATTATTCTCTCCCAACAACCCAAAGTTTTTAGATAGAATAAATCACTTAACTTAATCTCCCCTCTGTTTTGGCAAGTCTGCTGAGCATTCAGAATCTATTTGTCGATGGTCTATTTATTTTTATAAACCGGGTAGTTTGGTTACTGGATACTGATTGGCTAAAACAGCATTTAGCCGTGTGTATGTGAGACCGTATACCAGGACTATGACGTTTAGCCTTTTCACCTTTATATCATTGCAGCTTTTCACCTCGATAAAATGGCTACATCAACAACAGCTTGACATGTCGATGTACAAAATAAACCTTTCGATGAACTTGAGAGAAACCAAAATGATAATAACATTGTGAAACAAACAAAGTGGGCACTTACAGTTGAAGTCCGAAGTTTCAATACACCTTAGCCAAATACATTTAAACTCAGTTTTTCGCAATTCCTGACATTTAATCCTAGTAAAATATATAGTCTTAGGTCATTTAGGATCACCACTATATTTTAAGAATGTTAAATGTCAGAATAATAGCAGAGAGAATGATTTATTTCAGATTTTATCACTTTCCCAGTGGGCCAGAAGTTTACATACACTCACTTAGTATTTGGTAGCATTGCCTTTAAACTGTTTAACTTTGGTCAAACGTTTCAGGTAGCCTTCCACAACCTTCCCACAATAAGTTGGGTGAATTTTGTCCCATTCCTCCTGACAGAGCTGGTGTAAAAGAGTCAGGTTTGTAGGCCTCCTTGCTCACACRCTTTTTCAGTTCTGCCCATTTTCTATGGGATTGAGGTAAGAGCTTTGTGATGGCCACTCCAATACCTTGMCTTTGTTGTCCTTAAGCCATTTTGCCACAACTTTGGAAGTAATGCTTGGGGTCATTGTCCGATATTGGAAGACCCATTTTGCGACAAGCTTATAACTTCCTGACTGACTGTTTTGAGATGTTTTCTTGCAATATATCCACATAATTTTGCCTACCTCATCGAGCCATCTAGTTGTGAGAGTGCACCAGTCCCTCCCTGCAAGGCAACAGCCACGCCCCACAGACATGATGCGCTGCACCCCTCGTGCTCAAGAGTTGGATGATTTCGTTTCGGGCTTTGTAGCCTCTACCATTTTCCTCCAGAAACAACGAAGGTCAGTTATGGCCAAACATTCTATTTTTGTTTCGACAGACCAGAGGCACATTTCCCAAAAAGTGTGATCTTTGTCCCCTTGCGTTAGCCAAACCGTAGTCTGGCCTTTTTTAATGGTGGTGTTTGGAGGCAGTGGCTTCTTCCTGCTGAGCAGGTCTCTTCAGGTTATGTGCAGAATATAGGACTCGTTTACTGTGGAGATATAGATGACTTTTACGCTGTTTTCCTCCAGTCGAGTCTTCACAAGGTCCCTTTGCTAGGTTGGTTCTGGATTGATTGCACTTTTCCAGAAAAGTACATTGCATCTCTAGAGAAGAACGCATCTCCTTCCTGTGGGAGTATGACGGCTGCGTGGTCCCATGGTGTTATTACTTGCGTACTGATCTGCTTGTAACAGAATGAACGTCGGTACATGTCAGGCGTATTCGGAAATTGGCTTCCCATGGATGAGATTCCAGACGCTTGTGGAGGTCAACCAGATTTTTTTTCTAAGTTTGCTATCCTATTTCCTGTGTAGCAAGCGCACTGAATTTAATACTTAATCTCCACAGGTATAGCTCCAATTGACTCAGAATTATGGTCTAATTATTCCTATCATAAGCTTCTAAAGGTGCATTGCATCGAGTTTTCTGGAATTTTCCAAGCTGTTTAAAGGCACAGTCAACTTAGTGTATGTACACTTCTGACCCACTGGAATTGTGATACAGTGAGTAAAAAGTGAAATAATCTGTCTGTAAACAATTGTTGGAAAAATGACTTGTGTCATGCACAAAGTAGATGTCCTAACCGACTTGCCAAAACTATAGTTTGTTAACAAGAAATATGTGGAGTGGTTGAAAAACGAATTTGAATGACTCCAACCTAAGTGTATGTAAACGTACTACTTCAACTGTACCTGCTTTACTAACTGATGGGCAGAAAAGGGATACATTGTGAGTTTGGGAATAYAACCAAAACGGAGCTGAACGTCATTCTACAGGACCTGTATGGTTCAGTGAGAAACATGAATGCCAAAGAATATGGGATTATCAGCTACGCTGGACTCAGGGCTGGTCTTAACTGACGTATCAACAACCCCACTCTGTTTGACATTGGATTATACAGAAGGACACCGAATTCACAAAGAGACAAAATGTGTCTGTCGGTATAATTAAAAAGTTGAGGGAAGAGGGGCGTGATAAAGCTGCCCACCAGTGAACGGCACATTGTATGTAACTGTTAGCTAGCTAAATCATTCTAATATACACTGACAATATAACCGCTGACAATATAACCGGTAGCTATGTAGGCCTAACTATTAAGTATCAGGTACACAAAAACGCTGCCAAAAGATCTGCAAAATAGCTGGCCCGTCGCAGATTTACACAAACCACTGCCTTCGAATCACCATGATCCAGAAACTCGGATGTCGGATGACAGAAGCACGAGAAATAGAGGTACGAGAAATACTGTCTGTCAGAGGACTCAGATTCGAAACCTCTCTTCAAAGTTACTGGAGGSCAAATCTGGAAGCGGTGGAGCACTATTCTCTCTGACAACACAGCAGCAGCTCCCCCTGTTTCCAGCAGCGTGGAGCCAGCAAACAACATGGGCAAGCCAACAACAAATTATAACATGGGACAATTTTTTCACTTGTGTACAAAAAATGGCAACATTCAGATCAACATGAATAAATAATTGGCATGTGTTAGTCACTCAAGAAGTGGCGCTAATGCRCGGTTTTTGCATATATGTAATGTAAGCTTGCTAGCTAGCCTGTGGTTGTTGCAGAGCACCCAGTCTAGCAACAAGACTTTTGTCCGGACTACGTTTTCTAGCGGAATGTATTTATTATGAATTTATTTATTAAAGCAACATTTTCAATTTGTGTAGTTCCTTGCCTTACTGTGTTGGCAACCGGTTTATAAAAGCAAAAAGGCACCTCAGGGATTAGTGGAATATGGCCAAAATACCATGGCTAAGGGCTGTATCCAGGCACTCCACGTTGCGTTGTGCATAAGAACAACCCTTAGCTGTGGTATATTGGACATATACCACACCCCCTCGGGCCTTATTGCTTAATTAACACAGTGGAGGGCAGATAACAAGCAGCACAGGTGGACTTCTCTCCACACCCCAGACATTTCCAAACATGATTTTTTTTCATTCAAAGGCACCATGTTTAATTACACAAACAACTTCAACTCAATCGGACTGTGAGTTGTTGTATCTCTCCAGCTGCACAGTAGGGCTACCCACGGCATGAGGCCAAATCCACTGTCCTCAAACTGAACGGGACAAGTTCAGTCCCTGACACACAGGAACACATCACAATGCCATTCTCCCCAGCCCACAGGCTTATCTCGGACAGCCAATACAACATCTGCAAACAGAGAATTAGTCAGATTAAACCATTGCGGAGGTGGGTTGGGGCTCACTCACATTTGAGAGAAAGAGAGAGAGAGAGAGAGAGAGTGAGAGAGAGAAAAAAAGTGTGTGTGTGTGTGTGTGTGTGTGTGTGTGTGTGTGTGTGTGTGTGTGTGTGTGTGTGTGTGTGTGTGTGTGTGTGTGTGTGTGTGTGTGTGTGTGTGTGTGTGTGTGTGTGTGTGTGTGTGTGTGTGGTGTGTGTGTGTGTGTGTGTGTGTGGCGCGAATACAACATTCCAAACTGCTGTGATAATCAGAGTTGGCCAGAGTTTCAGAAACATCAGGAATCGGGGAGAACAATTTTGGAGAATACAAAAGGCGTATTCCGGATTTAATTCCTGATTGAATTGAGGAGGATTCCTGTTCGTAGGCTTTTTAATGTTTCTGAAAAGGGACCCAAATTCCATAAAGGTTTTATATAAAGAGGTTGACTGGCATCCCATATGAATTTATCTAAGAACCAAAAGAGCTGGTAAAAGCGGAGTATTCTCCCATCTGTGAGCCTGTGAGAGGCATTCTATTGTTACTGTAAGCAATTCACTAGACAAACCTTCATGAAATGGGGAAAACCCGGCACCAGGATAAAGTGGGGCAGTTAAAATCGTGAGGGGGCACAATTTTGGGGGATTCTTGCAATGGAATTATATTGAATTATGCTTAAATCATGCTATCACACAAGGAACATACAATTAAAATGCAGAGACTCCGAGACCATTGATTGAGTGCTTTTGAAGTGAAAGGTTGGCGGAAAAACTGTAGCCTACAGTGCCTTCAGAAACTATTCACACCCCTTGACTTTATACACATTTTGTTGTGTTACAGCCTGAATTTAAAATTGATTCAATTTGTGCCACTGATCTACACACAATAACTACACACAATACACACAAATACACACAATAACTCACAATGTCAAAGTGGAATTTTGTTTTTAGAGTAAAATAATTAACTAAAGAATAATAATTTTAATCTGAAATGTCGGTAAGTATTCAACCCCTTTGTCATGGCAAGATTAAATACGTTCAGGAGTAAAAATTTGCTTAACAAGTCACATAATACGTTTCATGGACTCTGTGGGCAATAATATTGGTTAACATTACTTGTTAATGATAACCCCATCTCTGTACCCCACACATACAATTATATGTAAGGTACCTCAGTCGAGTAGTGAATTTCAAGCACAGATTCAACCACAAAGACGAGGGAGACCTTGCAAAGAAGGGCACCTATTGGTAGATGGGTAAAAAAAAGCAAGAAAAAAAAGCAGACACTGAATATCCCTTTGAGCATGGAGAAGATATTAATTATGCTTTGTATGGTGTATCAATACACCCAGTCACTACAAAGATGCAGGCATCCTTCCTAACTCAGTTACCGGAGAGGAAGGAAAGCGCTCAGGAATTTCAACATGAGTCCAATGTTTTTTTTAAAACAGTTACAGAGTTTAATGGCTAATTCCAGACACAAATGAGAGAACAGCTCACTCTGACCATTTTACTCCCCCTAGCAGAGCTGGTTAGGCAGTATTTATTGTATCCAGAGCGTTGATGACTGCAACTGTGCTGCTGGCAACAATTCAACTACGCTTTTTTTGCCAACGTTTACTGACACACGCCATATTCGACGGGTTCGTAAATTTATCAGTTATTCTGCGCTCACACTCAGACGAGAGTGCTCTGAAATCGGAGTAGATAGCCAGAGCGAATTGACCAAATACGTCACTGTCTTTTCTGTGGCTAAACCAATTAGGCTCGTAATTTAACAATTGCATTCGTATTTACAGATGGAATACACGTTTGTTTTTAAGGCATATGAAAGTCTGTCTCTTATACACATCTAGATGTGTATAAGAGACAGCGTTCCAGAAGGCATTCCTGCCCCAAAAAAACAGATTTCAATTTTTTTTTTAAGTTTACGTTTAAATGGCGCTCCTGTGAAGTAGTGACGTGTGACATATGCCTAGTTTCCTGAAACAAGCCACATTTGTAGTTATTTCACAATACTAACCCAAATGACAAAGTGAAAAGAAGGAAGTCATGCATCCTGTTTGTAATAAGGCACTAAAGTAATACTGTATAGATTTGGGCAAAGAAATTAACTTTTTGATTTTAAGCGTTTAGGGGATGATAACTATAACAATAAATTATACATACTGAAACTATAAAACTTTGGCGAACATCCATACTCGAGGAAAGTTTATTGTTTTACAGCCTACACCAGTCAATCAACTGGTCAAAGCATCCTGCTTACTGCACGCTGTAGGCCTATTAAAAATGTGATAACACAGATCATTCATCAGTGATTCAGGGTGCGTTCATTGTCAAAGTGACAACTGCAAATAACAATTCTATATGTAATATAATATAAAAACRTGTTATTAAATGTAGAAATTCAACAACAAACACTGTTTGACCTGCGCATCTTTAATTAACATCATGTTATTGCTTGCCTCGTTGCTCAAGTGGTTTGCTAGTGGTTTCAATTCTTCGAATGGATGTCAATTTGTTTGGATCTTCTTTTTCACTGTGCTCATCACTGTCTGTCATGTGTAACCATTTAATACATCACTGCAACAATGTTATCATCACTGGCCAGTGAGGCACACTCTCTCCGCAACTTTCCCGACAGTTAATTTGACTTATGCCTATTTTACATTCAGCAATTAGCAAGAGCAAGCCTGCTTGTCTCCACGACAAACCTATTAGGTCTAGTATAAAAAAATATATTATAATAATATCCTATTSCTTTTGTAGCCTATAGCTTTTCCTGGGATTTCACAAGAAGAGGRCAAGCGGACAGGCTTGCATCCAAAGCCTATTTCCTATCGCATACGGAAATAGCTGGAAGAGAGGCTAGAGATATGTTGCCAAAGATGCTAGATATTAGGCCACTCATTCATTATATATTATTGCTAAAAATATTAACCTGTCAAAATGCAAGAAAAATWAAAAMAWTTACAGATTATGAAATGGCAGATCTGCTCCACTGTTGATTAGGCGTACATTTTTGACAATAATATAATTCCACCTAGGCTACAACAACACAGTGCAATGAGGAATGTATTATTGTTATCAAGTGAGTACACCATTATTGGCTGAGGCTGTAAACTGCAGTGATGTAGAATAATTCAATGTTTTATTTTTATTTAAAAATKTTATTAGCTGTGGCTATTGCAGCAGCTACTCTTCCTGGGGTCCACACACAACATGAAACATGACTTAATACAGAACATTAATAGACAAGAACAGCTTAAGGACATAAGTACATACATGTAAAACATCACAAATAGCTGCTGTGGTAAATGTGTGTGTCAGTGCTGTGTGTTGACTATGCATCCAATTTTGAATTTTCAACACATTAATGCTTCTTCTRAAAACAAAAAGTGATGCAGTCAGTCTCTCCTTTACTTTTGGCCAAGAGAGGATGGCATGCATAGTTTAGATATTAKCCCTCTGATTACAGTAAAGAGCAAGACAATAACCACTTAAACGTCCTGTTTGGAACACTACATGCCGAAATAACTGCATAAAATCGAATTGTATTTATCACATGCACCAAATACAACAGGGATAGACTTTCCCGTGAAAAATTTGCTAAAATAGTAACACAAGAGGAATAAAATAAAATACACAAGAATGGAGCAATTTACAGGGAGTACCATACAGTCTGATTATGCAACCATTTGGATCAGTTACGGGTCTATTCTCGACAGTTTACAAGGTCCAGAAAGGTATATTAGCAGGATACTCTTATGGTGTATTTTGATCACACCATTTCTCTTTCTCGCTCTCTTTCAGCAAGCAAGAGCAAGCTTTAGTATTAAATAAAATGCTTGAAATAAATGTACAACAAGCTATTTTTGTCCTGGGACTCCAAGAGCAAAAGTGTAATTATTAGGAATCATATGAAATGACAGGCAGCCTAGGATAAACATATCGCTTGTAGGCATACTGTCACGCCCTGACCATAGAGATCCTTTTAATTCTCTATTTGGTTAGGTCAGGGTGTGACTAGGGTGGGCAATCTATGTTTTCTATTTCTTTGTTGGCCTGGTATGGTTCCCAATCAGAGGCAGCTGTCTATCGTTGTCTCTGATTGGGGATCATATTTAGGCAGCCTTTTCCCACCTGTTGTTTGTGGGATCTTGTTTTTGTGTAGCTGCCTGTGAGCAGCCCAGAATGTCACATTTCGTTTTACTCTTTATTGTTTTTTTGTGAGTTTCATCTAATAAACATGTGGAACTCTACGCACGCTGCGCCTTGGTCCATTCATTTCAACAAGCGTGACACATACAGATAGTCCAGCCATCCACATAGACTAATGTCGTCCCCATTCGGTAGCAACTCCTCCAACACCTGATTTAATCCATTCACTTTTTTTCTGCATTGAGGAGCCATCTCCTTTCGACTCCAAAATTCCATTGAACTTTTCTAGATTCTCTTCAGCGGACAGACTGCAAAGAAACCCTTAAATTATTGCGAAGGTAACTTTTTTCATGAGCTGTGGTCCTTGCGTCATTGTTCAACGCAATGCTTGTTGTGATAAACCAGAGTGTGTTGGTGCTTTCAAGACAACTAGGTMAAATCATGAGGTCAGTGATGTTCAGGTCGGAAAGTCGAAGCTGTAAAAGATGCTTGAGTTTCTGAATTTGAATTCCGAGTTGGAACAGTTCAAAACAATATTTTTTTTCAGATTTTCCAGTTGTCTTGAACTCACTGAAGTCAGAAGAATTATTTTGAAAGCAGCATTTCTTCCACTGTTGCTTGTTGCGCGCTAGCTCCCCATGTCATCACTACAAGTGCTATTTGTTTCGCCAGACACTCTACATGCCGACGTTCTGGATATGTCAAGAACAAAGAGGGACTGATTGAACAGCCAGGTAAGGCTCAGCGGGGAGAATGAGAAAGGGAGAGCAGGGTTGTACACCAAAGTTACACATAGTAGAATTCAAGTAAATTCCWAAATTCTGTCGAACACCAGTGGTGGAAAAAGTACCCAATGGTCATACTTGATTAAAAGTAAAGATACCTTAACAGAAAATGACTCAAGTAAAAGTCACCAAGTAAAAGTCGAAAAATATTTCAATATACTTAAGTATCAAAAGTAAAAGTATAAATCATTTCAAATTCATTATATTAAGCAAACCAGACGGCACCATTTTCTTGTTTTTTAAATGTACGGATAGCAAAGGGGCACAATCCAACACTCAGACATAATTTACAAACGAAACATGCGTTTTAGTGAGTCCGACAGATCAGAGACAGTAGGGATGACCAGGGAGGTTCTCTTGATAAGTGTGTGAATTAGACAACTTTCCTGTCCTGCTAAGCATTCAACATGTAACGAGTACTTTGGGGGTCGGGGAAAATATGTATGGAGTAAAAAGTACATACTTTTCTTTAGGAATGTAGTGAAGTAAAAGTAAAAGTTGTCAAAATTATAAATGGTAAAGTAAAGTTCAGATACCACAAAAAACGACTTAAGTACTTCCAAGTATTTTTATTGAAGTACTTTACACCACTGACGATCGCTGACATTTAATTGATTACAAATTACATGATCCTCCCCTGGATTAAATAAAAAAATACTAAACCCTCCCCCTGACTGAAATTGAAAAAGCATGACCTTCCCCCATTTTCCTCAGGATAACAATTGCGTACATTTCTACCTGTCCCTAAATCCAAATGGCGATGCTGTAAGTTTGAGTAGTTCATGGTTCCGAATGAAATCCTTATGTGGCATTCAACCAGCCCATGTCTTATTGACCCAATACTTGATTGGATCAAGCCACTTTCACTGTGTCAGGTGGTTGACACTGGCCACTGACACAAATGTTTTCTGATTTGGCAAAAGTTTCTTTCAGTGCAGTATGCATCCTTCATTACTTTGTTCTTAAATTGACGTAATCACTGATCAGACATGTCAGGAAAGGTGAAAGCTATGGGAAGGAACCCTTGACTACCCCTATCTTGTCTTTATAGATCAGTGATTACTTCAAGGAAGAAAGGATACAAATAAGTGCTCTGTTTGAATACTTTCAAAATACATTTTTCCTTGAAGTAATGTTAATGGATTGGTGGAAGCAGTGTGGTGGAACCCTTATTTTCACCTATCCAATCTAGCCAGATCAGTGATTATTTGACTGAGCGGAAGGGATGGAGGAAGAATGCATTTTAGAAGTATTTTAACCTTGAGCCAAAAATCAGAAATGCATCCTCCCTCCTTACTTTTACTTTATTTAACCTATATTTAGCTAGGTAAGTCAGTTAAACATATTCTTATTTACAATGACGGCCTACCCCAGCCAAATCCAGACAACGCTGGGACAATTGTGCACCACCCTATGGGACTCCCAATCACAGCTGGATGTGATACAGCCTGGATTTGAACCATGGACTGTAGTGACACCTCTTGCACTGAGGTGCAGTGCCTTAGACCGCTGCACCACTAGGAAGCCTTGAAGTAATCACAGATGTGAATTGGTTAGATTGGTGAACTTTGCTTAAACCTATCCACTTATAGATCTGTGCTTACCTCCAGGAAACAAGGAGGGAAGTATGCATTTTATAAAGCACACGTCAAACTCGTTCCACGGAGGGCCGAGTGTCTGTGGGTTTTCACTCCACCTTGTAGTTGATGGATGAATTAAAGTCACTGATTAGTAAGGAACTCCCCTCACCTGGTCGTCTAGGTCTTAAAAACCAAAAACTCACAGACAATCGGCCCTCCGTGGAATGAGTTTGACACCCCTGTTCTAAAGTACTCAAAGGAGGCCCTGTGCTTTTAGAGCCAGGCTCAAATTGTTCTACCATTTTTCAGCCAGCAGAGGGCTGCCTGGAGCTCAATTGATCACTGCAGATTCTCAACATTTCACTGTGTGTGCTATAGCAGGGGTGAATGCCACTGTGCAGGATTGTGGCTTATATAATGGCAGCAGTATGTTGAGTTGATGATAATGTGCCATGTTGTATACAGTGAATGTATTAGCTATGATATAGCTAACAACAATTCACTTTAAAATAGAACCATCGAACCAGTCCGACAGCACATATGAAAAACCACATCATCTCATTGATGGGTTAAGGAGAAGCTCCTCTCAGAGGTTAATAATAACATTAACATCATTCAATCTTTATTCTCCCCAGAGCTTGACTTGATCTATGAATTGACCACAAACTGTGTGGTGTGTGTTGCCTAATGTAGAGTCAGTGACTGTGTGTTTGAGGTATAAAAATAGCATCAGGTCCTGCGAGGCCTTGAAGAAATGCAACACTATTTGCCTAAAACAACAAAGATGCCCTCAAGTGGCCACAGCTAGCTATTTCACACACCCGGGTGGTTGAAGACTTTTTCTGACAATCAACCCACCCGTTAGTGTTCACGTTTCAAGAGGCTGATTGATTGAATTTCTACAGTCTAATAATACACATACAGCTGCAGGTTATATATCTTCTGTGTTGCGTCTGTGTCCTTATGTGCCTCTCACATATAATAACACACAACACATTCAATCCATGTAGTGAATTCATCAATACAAACACATTATCCACATGATTCCTACTGCATCGGCAGTACCGAACATTTGATAACAGTAACTAGGGACGAGTGCTGATGTGGTCTAGGTTTCTGGGAGGTCTAAAACATACATTGATCCACTGTCCCTCTATTAGCTGGTGTGTGTGTGTGTGTGTGTGTGTGTGTGTGTGTGTGTGTGTGTGTGTGTGTGTGTGTGTGTGTGTGTGTGTGTGTG
>NC_036875.1:3185562-3224881 GCF_002910315.2 Salvelinus sp. IW2-2015 | reverse complement strand
AGTGAATGCACATGTGTGTGTGCGCAAGCTTTTGCATTTTTGCACGTTTGTGTGATTGTCAGCTCATTTCCATTTTAGGTAACAAATAGAGAGAAAGACGCAGGCCTCTATGGTATAGATCACAGCCTTAGGATACACAGTTTCCAATTGTGGAATAGTGGAGTCAGTGGCAGACAGTTAGTATACAGTGTGTGTGTGTGTGTGTGTGTGTGCGTGTGTGTGCCTGCATATGAGGATATGTGTGTGTGTGTCATACAATTCAAATTCTATGATCTGACCTGCCCTTACTGTCATTACAGTTCGTCCAAGCAGAGTTGTGACTGTGCTGCAGTGTGTACATTACCTCTGTAGCTCAAGACTTTCCACTGATACTGACTGAAATGTTGACAAAATCAAAGTCAGTCATCCTGCTCCTGTATATTTAACAGCAACAGATTGGCCTTTTAAGAGCTACAGTATTACAAAATGTATGGGGTATACTGCATTAATATAATGTAATTTGTTATAAGCATATATCAAATCAAATGTTATTGGTCACATACACGTGTTTAGCAGACGTTACTACGGGCGTAGCGAAATGCTTGTGTTTCGAGCTCCGACAGTGCAGAAATATCTAACAAGTAATATCTAACAACAGTTTCGCAACATATACCCAATACACACACATCTAAGTAAAGGAATGTAATTAAGAATATATAAATATATGGACGAGCAATGTCAGAGCGGCATAGACTACCATACAGTAGAATAGAATAGAATACAGTATATGCAAATTAGATGTGTAATGCAAAATATGTAAACATTATTAACGTGACTAGTGTTCCGTTTATTAAAGTGGCCAGTGATTTCAAGTCTTTGTATATAGGCAGCAGCCTCTAATGTGCTAGTGATGGCTGCGGATCCTTATAATGTTTTTGTTCTTATAATGTATAATCTCATAATGAGCTGATGTCAGTTTGTTCCACATTGCAACATACAGATGACTTATGATGCTCAAAAGAAGCATTGTAAAAAGCAGTATCATGTTAACGCAGTCATCTCCCTCCAACTTAATTTCTCAGCAGTTTATTTAATAGTTTTGACCTATTGTTTAGACTATGGTAAGAGTAGAGAAAGACTGTTCTAGATATGTATAAAACAAAGTTTGAATTCCATAGGGGGAGGAAAAAATTTGTGTACGGCCCAAATGGAACTCTATTCCCTATGCAGTACACTACTTTTGACCAGTGCCCATAGGGCTCTAGTCAAAAGCAGTGTACTATATAGGGAATAGGGTGCCATTTGGGACACACTCATACAAAGCCCAACTAAGCCTATAGCGGATGTGAATATAAACCAGTTGAGGACCATACAGGAATCAAAACCTGAAYACCATCCTCCCGCTTAACATCCAGCAGGCCTAATTAACATATATGCATATCAGACCACTGTGACTAAATTATTATGTGGAGGTTCTCTTAGTTAAAAGGGAACAATACCATATCTTAACAAAGCTCTTACTCAAAATGAACATTGAGAGATAAAAATTCAAAAATCTGCCAAGTAGAATGTTTCAGTTGCCTGTCAACTGGTGATCGCTAATGAGAAATGACACATTAGTAATTACTTGTGACTATAATTAGCTGGTGTGTAAGTGAGATGGCAGAATACAGGTCTTGCTGATTCACTGGGTCAGGACGTGTTAAAGGCAATCTGGGATATTTCTTGCTCGTAAATGGTCATTTCAATTAATGATATATACCAATTGATTCTTGAAAACAATAACGACCTTAGTACAACAGTCTTGTCCTATAGTAACGCATAACATTAGGTTGTATTACTCCATTATAGTAATTTGAGTCAATTTGTCTCGCTTCAAATTTGTTTCACCTTTTCACATGTGAGTTCCAAATACAGTATCTCTAATGGTCTCTAATGGAGTTTTCTTTTGCGTGTGATGTCAGAATTCGCTCAGTAGCTAGGTTTCCAGCCAATTGTCAACAGATTTGCATGCGAATATGTCACAAAAACTGTTATGTGAAATAGCAAATGTGCCTCCTCTGGTCTTGGCACGTGCGCTCTAGCCAACAGCTAGCAGATAGTATACGTGATGAGATAATTATGGATCATTTTTGTCGGATATTTTTTATTTGTCAAATGGCAGTCAAGCATCAATCCTCAAGTAACAAGAATCAGACCCTCGGTATTTATTGTAAAGGAGCATCAATATCACGGTGCACTTTCACCACCCTGTGAAGTTCATCATCAGTTATTTCAACAATAGCCGAATAATCTGCATGGTTTCCCGAGTCGTAGTGGGAGGACCACACACCTCATCATCAGGTGACTCCAAGTTGACTTCGATATGATGGTTATTATATCAACATTTGCGCATAAAGGCACTTTCAATGCCAATTCTCGCATAATACATTTTGCAGACACAAAAAGATCCCACCAAGTCGAATGTACAAATTATCTGTCGACATTTAAAAATTGTACCAAAACTTCCTCTTTCCATCACAGCTGTTGTGATATTTATGTTTTATACGGTATGAGTTTGCTTGCATAAAATCTGTGGATGGAAACTTGGTTTCTGTTCCAAAATGTGATTGCTACGCAACAGGACAGTTAATCCACGCTTGCCCTCAAACCAAGGCACGCATGCCTGCTAATTATCTATGGGCTATGTTTTAACTTGTCAATTTTACCCGATTTTCTAACAAGCAGTATGAAATGAGGTGCATTCCGCCTCCTCATTAATTCACATAGAAGTAGCCCATTTCACTGTGGTGGACCATTTACGTTTGAGGCACGCTATGCTAATGTCAGGCGAGCATTAGCTAAATGAGCTGGACAATCTTCTCTCTTTGATGAGAGCCCAAGCACTCCCCCAGTGTTTCCTCAGGTCAAGTATGCAGACATTTGCACATCTCCACACAGAACAGAACCTGCCCAACCTTTATCTCCCTGGCTCATTTCCCGGGTGGCGCCCACATTACCTACATTGTTGTTTTCCTTGCTAATAATTACTGTGTGTGTTCCTATCAAAGTTAGTGCCTTATTACCGTATCATAATACAGCATAATACATATTACAATAACACAGTGTTACATAATTTCTACTGTAGCACACCGTATGTATGTATGGWGCATAATATATTCTGTGTGTATTCCTTTATAACCGCGGACACCTCAGGTAGTAATTCCTTAACCTTTATGGTGTCATATTCAATGGTGCTTATGTAGTTACATTTTCTAATAGCTTTGTAAAACAATGATAATGGCGTCAAATACGTTTTAGCTTGTGTTGTATCCTTTGAACCTGCCCTGGCCTTATCATTGCATTGGCCTGTGTTTTCATTTGGCCTGCTTAGCATAGCTCTGCCCTGCCCTGCCCCCTTGTGGAGCTCTTATGTTACGTCATTGTAATATTGTTATATTGCTATATCCTAATATTTGATTGTAATTACTAATAACTCTTCTTTATTGTGTACTTTCAGAAACCAAACAGACACAGTATTGAACATAACTTGCCAACATCAAGTGGAACTGGAAACCTTTCTTGCCGAAGATTGAGGACAGCTTTTGTATGCTTGCAACATACTGCCCCCATTTTGCAACTATAGTCAAGCACACAGTCTGGTTTGATCTTTCTCTCTCCCGTCAGGTGGTCCACCTTCCCTGTGGCTCTCTCTTCGATTGGTCTCCTCCACTATGTGTCCCAACAGCTCCTCTGTCAGAAACAACTTGAAGCACTCTGTCTCAGAGGGAGATGGCAAGGGGCTTCGCACTCCACACTGGGACTCGTCAAAGCCAACAGCAGGGCCAGGAGGGGTGAAAGGGCTGGGTTAGGCTTAGCTACAATGCTACAGTTGTCACCAACTGTTGATCCCGACACGACCACTAGATAGAGCTGTTGTAGGCCTAGCTGCTCCTTCTAGCCACAATGGTAGAAATGTAAACAAACCATCTGTGGCGACAAATCATCAGTATCATAACACCGGCACGGGTATCAATAAATTAAACATGACGGCATGCACAAACTCCACCGTCGGATTCATTTTAACTTTTAGAAAGTGTTTTACTAAATTATTTTGATCACTGGTATGCTCACTTGTGCTGTGATGAATTGTAAATAGTAATTGCTCACTCTTTACTCAGTTAGCACAAGGACAAATGTAGTCTACATTTTCCGATTTGGATGAGAATTGTATTATGCTGTTGTTACTTCTGTGAATGTCTGCACATTGCATCCAGAAAATAAACAGACGCACACACTCAATTACCTCTGACAGCCGACGAACGAGACGTAAAAACTCTAAGTGTACGCCACTAATCTAAACTTTTGCATAAACCTGTCTACACACACACACACCACTAATATAAACCATCACATAAAAATGGCTCCAGCTGACTTAAAGGATGGCATAAAACAAGCTAACAGACAAATATACAGATTGGTTCGCATCACACACAGCCAGTACAACTAAACATCCTTTAGTGCGATATAAGTGAGCAGTAATTACCCATGACACGGGTAGCATCTATTCCCTGAGGGGATGCACGGTTCACCAGTTTTACAGTGGTTTTCCAACTAATACAGGAACTGATCTTTCAACATGCAGTGTTAAAAATAGTAACACACAGAAATAAAGGGGAGCTCCTCAGACATGAGCACACTTAAACACACACACAGTCACACTCTCAAATACACACTATCCCCTCACTCACACATGTGCACACACACGCGGACACAAACCCACGCACCTACACACACACACACACACACACACACACACACACACACACACACACACACACACACACACACTTTCCCTCTCTCCGTCTGCCTTCTGACACCTGGGTCAATGTCTGCTCAGGAAAATGCTCTGCTCTGCTATCGACAGGCAGCTGGAATTAGATTTGTTACAGCCGTCCATCCATCTCGTACGAAGATCACACTAGCTCTCCAGTATCTAACTGAAGACAGGCTGTTGTCTGTAAATGAAGAGTGACACCGTAGCATGGATAGCTGCATCTGCTTCATGAAATGAATGTCACAGGAATCTGCCAAATCATTTGTCACATGCGCCGAATACAACTGGTGTAGACTTTACCGTGAAATGGTAATAAAATAAAATACACAAGATTGGAGCTATATACAGTGGTTCTTCATTTAAAATGTTCAAGCTTATGCCGCAACCTTTGGTGGTAGATGGTGGCATTCTGTCATTGCACCACACTATCACAAGGGGGAGTTAGAGTGCTGATCTATCGGTAGTCTAAACTGTGACACAAATTGACTATGTTTTCGTAAATTAATGGAGGTGTTTTCAGTCTGAGTGTCTCTCTTCTCTGACACTAGAGTCCTGCATCAGGCAACAACAACAAAAAACAGTCGGTGGTCCTGGAGTTAAGAGAGAAATTGGGTAAATACAACGGGGGGAATTACACTTGACATGTGGTCTGACGATTTTCGATTTTCGCTTTTGGATTCTCTCCCTCTAAAAACAGAAATAAATTATTTTGAATAACAAACTGGCTTTATTTACCACAGTGTGAAAGAGTGATAGCCCCTTTATATAAAGTGAGTTTCTGAAACACGGAGTCTTTCTTTTCTTGATGTGAAGAAGAAACGGAATGAAATAGTCCAGCGAGGATTTGTCAGCATAAAGCTGAGTGACTCAGTCATTCATTGCTTTCGATCAAAATAAATAAGCACCAACATTCTTTCTGATAGTCTTTAATAAAGAAATGTTTTGATTGCTTTGACCACTATTCTGCTCATGTTGTGTGTGTTACAATTATTGTGACATTGTGGTTACAATGAAGAACGTAAACAAAATAAATCATTTAAATCCTATTCATAATGAATAATCAGATGAGTGATGCAAGCTTGATTTTTTTTACTTACGATATTACGTATTGGATCACAAAAAACTATAACTTTTATATTACCGTGTAGGTTAGCAGTTAAATGGACTGACGGGGATGTGGACATACTCGGTTTACATATCCTGAAAGAAAGAAATGATCTCACTCCAATACCTTTTAATAGAACGTTAGCAAAAATAGTTAAGATCTTGCAAACATGGAAAGGAAAATACCTGCCTATTTGTGGGAAAATCACCCTGATTAACTGTTTAGTCATATCACAATTTACCTATTTGCTTATGGTTTTGCCTACACCTAGCGACCTGTTGAAATTATATGAGCAAAAATGTTTCCATTTTATTTGGAATGGCAAGCCAGACAAAATTAAAAGGGACTATTTATATAATGAATATGAATTCGGAGGGCAGAAATTAGAAATGAGAAATTACTTTATCAATTGGAACCTTTATCAAGTGGCAGGGGGAAAAAGTAAGGAACGTGTCTGTCGGCCCTGCATTAAAGACCAAAATTGGTTAAATAAAATTGTGATAAATAAAAATATATACCAGTTTCATTTAATTAAAACTTCTTCRGGCTAGGGTTCTTTTTTCTCAATTTCCGCCAGACTGACGAGCCAAAAGTAAACTGCCTGTTGCTCAAGCCCTGAAGACAGGATATGCTTATAATTGGTACCATTGGAAAAAAAATACTCTGAAGATTGTAGAAATGTTAAAATAATGTATGAGACTATAACACAATAGATATGGTAGGAGAAAATCCAAAGAATAACCAACCGGAATTTTTTTTAGAGACCATGCTCTTACAATGGAAAGTATTGGGAAATAATTAAATCTAGCTCCCAGTATGCAATTCCTATGGCTTCCACTGGGTGTCAGTAGTCTTTGTTCAAGGTTTCAGGCTTTTCCCCCCCAAAACGAGTAAGAATAATGAGTTTTAGTACAATAGCTGGGACCCTTTGGATGACAAATCAGAGGAAGATTTTCAAAAAGTAAGTGAATATTTAATCGCTATTTGTGAATTTATGAAACCTGTGCCGGTGGAAACATATTTTGATGTTGGGCGCCATCCTCAAACAATCGCAATGCATGCTTTCACTGTAAAGCCTACTGTAAATCGGACAGTGCAGTTAGATAATGCAGTGCAGTCGGCCCTGCATTAAAGACCAAAATTGGTTAAAGAAAACTGTGATAAATAAAAATATATACCAGTTTCATTTAAGGACAAAAAAAATGACAGCTGTGCTGTATAGATTGCAAAATAGTTGGGAAGAGATTTTCGATGTACCGATTCCATGGCACATGGTTTATGAATTGACACGCAAAATGACGCCGGATTCAAAACTCCGAATTTTTCTATTTAAATGATTATACAAAATTATTGCAGCCAATAGAATGTTATATCTATGGGGGATACACAATTATTTATTATTATTATTAACCCTGCGTTATAATTGTATAAAAGCCTTAGATATTAATTTAGAATCCTCCTGTAACGGCTGTTGTCGGTGGAAGAAGGTGAGGACCAAGGTGCAGCGTGGTAAGTGTTCATGATATTTACTAATAAATCAAAACTGAACACTGAATAACAAAACAACAAAGAAACAACCGAAAACAGTTCTGTCTGGTGCAGACACAAAAAGACTGAAAATAACCACACACAAAACCCAACAGAAAACAGGCTACCTAAATATGGTTCCCAATCAGGGACAACGATTGACAGCTGCCTCTGATTGAGAACCATATCAGGCCAAACACAGAAATAGAAAATCATAGAAAAACTAACATAGACAACCCACCCAACTCACGCCCTGACCATACTAAAACAAAAGACAAAACAAAGGAACTAAGGTCAGAACGTGACACCTCCAATCCTCTAAATTGAATTAGTATTTTCATTTAGAAGCCACCTCTTAAAATGAGTTCCGAAAGCCGTGTCATACCAATTATTATTGGATTATTCACCATGATAACCACTTGCTAGTATAAGATATCATTTTTTTATTGAATTCAATTATATATTTGTACCACTGTAGATGCTGTGTTTCTATTTACAGTAGTGATAGACAGCTGGAGGCCTTTTGAAAACATCTTCTCAAACACTTGTTTTTCACAAGGGCTATTAGCAGGACAATAGACACGATGTGGTCCCAAAAACACCTCTCTGGCATTGGGTCCAGCACATCTCTTGATGATGTCATTGAATGTCTCGACAGCTTTGATCCATGCCTGGGCCTGCAGCACGCAAAGTTCTTTGTTTGTCAGACGAATCATTTGGTCGAAAGTACAGAACAGTACAAAACAAGAGAACACACATGGTTAATGTTCTGAAACAAATATATAGAAATGTATATAAAATGTCTTACAGAGCCTTTCCATAAATCCACTCAAGTTTCTTCAACAGTCTTCTGACTGTGATTAGAGCGAAGTTGATGTTGTGCMWTGATGCCAGCAGATTCCATATTGTCTTTGCCGATCGCTCACATCTTCAACCATCAGTGAGTCGATGGCTTGAATAGTCTCGCTGGAAATGGATTACAATGTMAAAATGTGCAGCATACTGTAAAAACCAGCTGTCGATTTATTTAAGCATTATTTTTAGCATTATTAGGCCTACTTTACAATATTGTAAGTCATTATTGTAAGTCAATATTTTGTAAGTCAAAATTGTAACTCGTCCACTCAGGAACATTCACTGTCTTCTTGGTAAGCAACTCCAGTGTAGATTTGTGTTTAGGTTATTGCCCTGCTGAAAAGTGAATTCATCTCCCAGTGTCTGATGGAAAGCATTTTTGCCTGTGCTTGGCTCTATTTCGTTTCTTTTTTTATCGTGAAAATGTCCCCAGTCCTTAACGATTACAAGCATTCCCAAAACATGATGCAGCCACCACTATGTTGGAACATATGGATAGTGGTACTCAGCAATGGGTTGTATTGGATTTGCCCCAAACAAATCATTTTGTAAATAGGACAACATTTTTAATGCTTTGACAATTTTTTTGTAGTATTATTTAATGCCTTGATGCAAACAGGATGCATGTTTTGGAATATTTTTATTCTGTACAGACTTCCTTCTTTTCACTCTGTCAATTAGGTTCGTATTGTGTAGAGAAACTACAGCGTTGTTGATCCATCCTCAGTTTTCTCCTATCACAGCCATTCAACTTTCTAACTGTTTTAAAGTCACCATTACATTTTTACCAATAGTTGCCCGTCCCTGGTCTTTGTGGTTGAATCTGTGTTTGAAATTCACTGCTCAACCGAGGGACCTGACAGATAATTGTATGTGTGGGGTACAGAGATGAGGTAGTYATTGAAAAATCATGGTAAACRCTATTAAAGCACACAGAGTGCAACTTATTATACTGACTTGTCAAGCACATTTTTACTCCTGAACTTATTTAGGCTTGTCATAAAAAGGGGTTGTATACRTATTGACCTATTTCAGCTTTTCATTTTTAACTCATTAGTAAAAATGTCTAAAAACATAATTCAACTTGGACATTATCGAGTATTGTGTGATGGCTAGTGACGTGACAAAAAAATGTACATTTCCAGTGACGTGACAATTTTTTTTACATTTAATCAATTTTAAATGCATACTGTAACACAACAAAATGTGGGAAAAGTCAAGGGGTGTGAATACCTTTTGAGTGCGCGTAGGGACAGTGCAAGATAGTCAGTGGAGATAGTTTGGATACCCTTAATTGACTATTTAGAAGTCTGTCTATTTAGCGGTCTTATGGCTTGGGGGTAAAAGCTGTCCCAGAGCTGATTCTCTGGTACTGGTTGCCAGACGGTAGCAGAGAAAAATCTAAGGATTGGGTGGCTGGAGTCTTTGGCAATTTTTTGGGCCTTCCTCTGACACTGCTTGATATAGAGGTCCTAGACGGCAGGGAGCTYGGTCCCAGTGATGTACTGGGCTGTCCTCACCACACTCTATAGCGCTTTGCAGTCAAGGGCGGTGCATTTGCCATACCAAGCGGTGATGCTGCCAGTCAACATGCTTTCGATGGTTCAGCTGTAGAACTTTTTGAGGATCCGAGGGCCCTTCTTCCTTCTTCACGACTGTACGGGTGTCTGTGAACCATGTTTAGTCCTTAGTGATGTGGACGCCAAGGAACTTGAATCTCACAACCCACTCCACAACAGCCTCGCCGATGTGGATGGGGGCGTGCTCTCCCCTCTTTTTCCTATATGTTGAGAGAGAGGTTGTTGTCCWGGCACCACACTGCTAAGTCTCTGACCTCCTCCCTATAGACTGTCTCATCGTTGTCGGTGATCAGGCCTACCTGTGTTGTCGGCAAACAAGTGTAAACAGATCTGGATGGTCAGAGCGCGACGTATGTTTGTTGTTGTTGAACGCTGTCGAACGCCGAAACCTGAACTAAAGACATCGGTTTAAAAGCTGACAAGTGTTTTTATATACTTTTATTATATTTTGAATCCTGTGGCTCTATTGGGCTAAATTKCTGTGAGTGCTACTATCTGTCCCGAAATCCTGCCAGATTCCATAAAGGGGGAGAGACGCGAAACCCCAGCTAGCCTAGCTGCAGGAGCTGAGTTTACTTTTCTGTGTGGACCGCGCTGACTTTCAATGTAGCAACTGCTTGCTTGCGGAGGACTACAGGAGTAAAGTAGSTACTCTTAGCAAGCAAGTAGCAAACCTACATAAGCTACTGGGGAACCCACACCCACCTACTTTTTATTTTTCTTCCACCCCAGTAGCCGGACGCCACTGGTCTGGTTTTGTCATCATGTCGGCTCTCCACAGCCGACTGGCCGGTGCTAGGCAAGGTTCCATCCCCGAAGGGGTCTCCCCCTTCCCTGGAGAACGGAGCTGTTCTCRCCCCAACCAACGGGCCATGGAGGTACGTCACTCACCGTGGAAGTCGAAGAAGGSGTCCTCTGGCAACGGGGGTCTCCATGGAGATGTTGAGTCCAGAACTGACACAGACCAGAAACAGCTTTGCCGCCCTGGAACCAGAGGTTCCGGCGCCTTCGTCCTTGGTGGCTTCCCAATCAAGATTGGATCCGGAGGTACCTGCGTCTTTGCCCTCGGTTCTTTCTCCCTCTCCGGTGGCTTCTACCTCGGGTTCAGATCCTCGGAGCTCCCAGCCTCACCAGACCGTGAGGCTGCCTGAGTGACCGGCCCAATCAACATCACCAGCTGTCATCATAGGCAGCTCTATGGTGAAAAACATCTCGGTCCCCAAGGCAAAAACCCTGTGCTACCCAGGAGCACGAGAACAGGACATAACAAGGCTGCTTCCGACTGTTCTACCACAGATGCCGGGAGCTGACACTGTCGTAGTCCATGTGGGGTCAAACGACATCAGGAGGGCTAGCTCGGAACATTTGAAAATGTATTTTAGCATTAAAAGACTCCATTAAAAGACTCCAAAAACATGGCCAATTATTTCAGTTCCAGTACCATCGTTGGGCCGCGGGTGTGAAAGATTCCGCAGACTGCTGGCATTACACATCTGGCTAAAAGACTACTGTAGCTCTGCTGGAGTCCCTTTTATTGATAACTTTGACACCTTCTGGAAACAGAAGATACTCTATAGSAATGATGGAGTCCATCAAAATCATCTTGGCTCCYRGACTCTGTCCACGCATTTCAAGGCTGCGTTGAAACAATGACTGGTAAATGATCCGAGACCAGCTCAATTAATCCCTACCATTGTGACAATGACATCTTGCCTAGTTAAATACAGGTTAAATAAAAATGTGCTACAGGTTACTTTGGTGTTCTTGGGCACAGGTACTATGGTGGTCTGCTTCAAACATGTAGGTATTACAGACTTGGTCAGGGACAGGCTGAAAATGTCAGTGAAGACACTTGCCAGTTGGTCAGCGCATGCTCTGAGTTCACGTCCTGGTAATCCGTCTGGCCCTGCGACCTTGTGAATGTTGACCTGTTTAAAGGTCTTACTCACCTCGGCTATGGAGAGCATGATCACACAGTTGTGCGGAACAGCTGGTGCTCTCATGCATGCTTCAGTGTTGCTTGCCTCGAAGCACGCATAGAAGTAATTTAGCTCGTCTGGCAGGCYCATGTCACTGGGCAGCTCGCGGCTGGGCTTCCCTTTGTAGTCCGTAATAGTTTGTAAGCCGTCCCACATCTGACATCAGATTGTTGTTTTTAGCTGTACAGATTATGTATTTTGGATGTTTTCAGTGTATTTTAAATGTTTTCAGACAATGTGATAAAAAAAGTGCAGTACAATTACAAAAAGTTTACTTCAGTTAACTGATTAACTCAGAGTGCACATTTTCGCACATTTTCACACGTTAAACAGGATAAATGGAGACTCGGAGTGCTAGCTTCTGTTCTTTCATTGGGCTTCTTCCAACGGTCACTGACCAACATATRAAGAAAGAATATTTTATTATACTCTGGTGGGTTAGCCACTCCTATCTGTCATGTCTTTAATCTGAGCCTAGAGGAAAGTCTTTGTCCTCATGCCTGGAGGGAAGCCAAAGTAATTCCGTTAACCAAGAGTGGTAAAGTGGCCTTCACTGGTTCTAACAGCAGACCTATCAGCTTGCTGCCAGCTCTTTGCAAACTGTTGGAAATAATTGTGTTTGACCAAATACAATGCTATTTCTCTGTAAATAAATTAACAACAGACTTTCAGCATGCTTRTAAAGGGCACTCAACATGTACTGACACAAATGACTGATGATTGGTTGAAAACAAATTSATAATAAGAAGATTGTGGGAGCTGTACCGTTAGATTTCATTGCAGCCTTTGATATTATTGACCATAACCTGTTGTTGAAAAAACGTATGTGTTATGGCTTTTCAACCTCTACCATATTGTGGATTCAGAGCTCTCTGTCATGCTGGTATAAAGGATTTAGAGACAGGCGCAGGAATACACAATAGGGTTTTTTAATACACCCAAAACAAACACATATACAAAAACACTGGGCTGTATCCAAACAAAAGAGCGAGGGTAAACCTTGTTGAACGACACGGGACGATACCCGTAATACACAGTACATAAAGCACGCCGCATAACAGCTGCACCAATGCATAGGTACTCACACCACCAACGGACATGGGAACAATAACYGACAAAGACAGAGGGAACAGAGGGCACATATATAACATACTAATCAGGGGAAATGGGAACCAGGTGTGTGTAATCAGACAAGACAGTCCGGGGTTGATGATAATGAATCTCATTCAGTGAAGCCTAGAAAGCCGGTGACGTAGACCTCCGGAACTGGTGAACAGAATGAGCAGCAGTACCGGGAGGGATCCGTGACACTATCCATCTAATAGAACTCTAATAGAACTCTAATAGAACTCAAAACACTTCTTTAATGGAAGCTTCTCTAATGTCAAACATGTAAAGCGTGATGTACCGCAGGGCAGCTCTCTAGGCCTTCTACTCATTTCTATTTTTACCAATGACCTGCCACTGGCATCAAACAAAGCATGTGTGTCCATGTATGCTGATGATTCAACCATATACACATCAGCAACCACAGCTAATGAAGTCACTGAAACCCTTAACAAAGAGTTGCAGTCTGGTTTGGAATTGGTGGCCAGTAATAAACTGGTYCTGAACATCTCTTAAACTAAGAGCATTGTATTTGGTACAAATAATTTCCTAAATTCTAGACCTCAGCTTAATCTGGTAATGAATGGTGTGGCTGTTGAACAAGTTGAGGAGACTAAATTACTTGGCGTAACCTTAGATTGTAAACTGTCATGGTCAAAACATATAGATTCAATGGTTGTAAAGATGGGGAGRGGTMTGTCCGTAATAAAGAGATGCTCTGCTTTTTTGACACCACATTCCAAAAAGTAAGTCCTGCAGGCTCTAGTTTAGTCTTATCTTGATTATTTTCCAATCCTGTGGTCGAGTTCTGCAAGGACAGACATAGTTAAGCTGCAGCTGGCCCAGAACAGAGCGGCACAACTTGATCTTCATTGTAATCAGAAGGCTGATATCAATACTATGCATGCCAGTCTCTCTTGGCTAAGAGTTGAGGAGAGACTGACTGCATCACTTCTTCTTTTTATAAGAAACATTGATTGGTTGAAAACCCAAAATTGTTCGCCTAGTCAACTTACACACAGCTCTGACACACACAGTTACCCCAGCAGATATGCCACCAGGTGTCTTTCACAGTCCCCAAATCCAGAACAAATTCAAGAAAGTGTACAGTATTACACAGAGTCGTTCGATCTCATATTGCTCAAATGAACAGCAAACCTGGTTTCAAAAAACAGATAATACAACACCTCACAGCACAATGCCGCTCCCCTATTTGGCCTAGATAGTTGGGTATTGGTATTGATATGTAGGCTTTTAGAGCCTTTTTAAAAATGTATTTGTTAATTGATGTAGTTCTGTCCTTGAGCTGTTCTTGTCTATTAATGTTCTGTATTATGTCATGTTCATGTTTTGTGTGGACCCCAGGAAGAATAACTGCTGCTTTTGCAGCATCTAATGGGGATCCTCATAAAATACCAAAAGTTACCTTTTACCAAATTACATAACAGAATTTGCAATTCCATATGTGGAAACAGTGCTAATACAACATGTTAACAGCACCATTTTCACATGTGAAGATAATAACACTAATACACCACCACAACTTGCAATTCCACATGAGAAAGTGATATTGTCACGTGTAGTTTTCTTACATGTGAAACYGCAAATGTGATTTTTACATGTTTTTTAAAATTTACATTGGAAAATGCAACTGTGAACGGGATGTTTTCACATGAGAAAATGTTTAACATGTGAAACAGCATATCTGATTTTCACATGTGAAAGTTTTTAACATGTGACATGTGAGGTGAAAACATGTTTTTCTTCTCACGTGAATAGTTGTTGGTAACATGTAAATTCACAATTAAATACATGTGAAAATATGGTTTCACACTTGAATCTGCAAATTTGACGTGTTTTTTATGTAAAGGCTCCCCATTCCTTCTCCGCCTCTCTCTCTCTCTCTTTCCATGCCCCCTTCTCTCTCTCGCTGACTCTCATCCACCTCTCTCTCTCACTCACTCTTCCCCCCTTCCCTTCTCTCGCTCACTCACTCTTCCCCTTTTCCATTCTCTCTATGTCTCTCTCCCCCTCCTCTCTCTCTCTCTCTAGCCCTCCCTCCCACCCTCCCTGTCAGAGCTTGGCTGGGCTGTACCTGTCCACTCTACACACTACTGTAAGTGAGATCAGATGAGGTCCAGGGCCAAAGGGCAACAACATCTATCCTCTACACGGTTCTAAACAACCACTGCATATTCAAAACTCACGATGAAGCCATGTAGATAGCTGAACCCAGGTCTGGTCTGAGTTAAAACCTGTTCCGGGCCACTACACACGGAACACGGAGTCATCAGAGTAATCATAAGTGAGTAGGGTTGGTAAGGAGCAGGCAGAAGAATGGAGAGTCCAGTCCACGTTCTGGTCTTGTCCGAACCACTTCTGTGATCTGTCTACCTACCTTGGCTCTTCTCTCTTACTTTAAAAGCACTGCGGGAGATAATGTATTATACTAATATGATGAAGGAGAGAGAGCAGAGTGGCTCTCAAGTAAAAACAGATTCATGAAAACAGAGTGGCTAGTCTAYGAGAGAGAAAGAAACTGCAGGAATTAAAGGAGAACAAAACATGCTTTTACTCAAATATAATATATAAGCAGGAATGGAGTGAGTAAACGCTGGCGAATAACACAAATGCTAACGCTAACAATGCTACATCAGCATAATAGGTGTGTGAACGTTATTTAACTCATGTGCAACGGCAACAATGGAAATTAAATACATTTTTAACCAGCAAATAAAATTCATCAATCAATCAATCAATAAATGCACTGGGAGGTTTACAGTGTAAAAGAAAGGGAATACTCTCGAATGCTTATCAACAAAGCTGGATGATCAGTTCCGGTGTTATCTCTCAGTAATAAATTGATTCGATTTCAAATGGCTTTGATCACTTCTGAGTTAAGCTTAAAATTATAGCTCATAGCCACATAGCCCACAAAGACTATCATGACATATCTGAGCCTCGTAAGGGCCAATTGTATGAGCTCGTAAATATGTCAAACTATCACGGCTTTAAACATAATATGTTACCCTAATAGAAGGCCCTCTAACCTTGTAGCATCCTTTATTTATACTGAACAAAAATATAAATGTAACATGCAAACACTTTAACAATTTTATTGGGTTACAAATCATATAAGGAAATCAGTAAATTGTTTTTTTTTTATTTGGCTCTAATCTATGGATTTTACATGACTGGGCAGGGGCGCAGCCATGGGTGGGCCTGGGAGGACATAGGCCCACCCAATGGGGAGCCAGGCACAGCCAATCAGAATACGTTTTTCCCCACAAAAGGGCTTTATTACAGACCAAAATACTCCTCAGCTTCATCAGCCGTCCGGGTGGCTGGTCTCAGTTGTGAGGCCGGTTGGATGTACTGCCAAATTCTCTAAAATGACATTGGAGGCGGCTTATGGTAGAGAAATTAACATTCAATTATCTGGCAACAGCTCTCGTGGACATTCCTGCAGTTAGCTAGCCAATTGCACATTCCCTCAAAACTTGAAACATCTGTGGCATTGTGATGTGACAAAACTACACATTTTAGAGTGGCCTTTTATTGTCCCCAGCATAAGGTGCACCTGTGTAATGATGATGCTGTTCTCGATATGCCACACCTGTCAGGTGGATGGATTATCTTGGCAAAGGAGAAACGCTCACTAACAGGGGTGTAAACAAATTTGTGCACAAAATGTGTGCATATGGAAAACTTCTGGGATCTTTTATTGCAGCTCATAAAACATGAGACCAACACTTGACATGTTGCGTTTATATTTCTGGTTCAGTATACATTGAAAAGAGCAGGAGACATTCTCTTCTCCGTACACCCCCTCTAGGCCTTGTGTGAGAGTTTAAGCAACAGAGTTGGATGCATGCGTGCATCCTCACCACTGCAAGGTCATTCATCATTTATACACCCCAAATACACGCCAGGCCTGTATGTCAGGAGGAGATAAAAGCGGCAGTGAAGTCCATGCAGCGATGTAAATCACACAGACAGAATCGGGTTTTTTATAGGAAAGGTTGCTGTTTCAAATCACTCTTACCTGCTCTAGAATATCAAGCAGGTCTGCTCATTTAGGACACCCTCAATTACACACATAACCTACTTTGGGAGGCACACATGTACTGCATCAAGCTGACAGAAATATACACACCTGACACTGGTTCCATCTTACAACCAGTGGCAATAGCTACGGGGGAACGTTCGAGAACTGTTTCCACCCACAGTTGCTCTGATTGGCTACTGAGAGTGTGGAGATGGGAGGCTTGGTGAAAGACATGGAAAACATTATTCTCACTGAAAAGCAAACGCCCAAATAAGTTTATAAGCGTGCATACATGAGTGACAGTGCCTCAGCAGCTCTGTTTCTCACAAACGATGTAATCGGAGAGAGATCAGAGGTCCCGTTCACCCTGACTACCAATCAATACTCCCCACACAGCACTTCCACCCCCGGGATACACCATGACGTCATATCATCTCTGCGCTAAAGACACCCTGACCAATAAGACACTGGTCACTGGCAGTCTGTGACATCATTATAAACAATCAACACAACATCATAACATTTCCCATAGTAGGCGTAGTAAGTGGAAGCACAGTTATCTTGTGTACTCCCACACAAAATGTATTTAACACTACGAAACGGAACTCAGGTGAAATGCTGTGTGTCGGGCGAAATGTCTTGGTTTTACATATCGGATGTGGGTTAGGTAAAATTGTGTGTTGGTTAGGTTAAATGTGAGAAGGTAAGATGAAATGAGAGTGGTTAGTCAAAGCGAAAACAAAACTTAAATCACCTCAAGGAGGACGCAAAACGGGGCAGCTTTGGCTTTGAAGACCGGTGGTTCGCACCCATCCACCACCCAACCTACCAACCTGCTCACAAATGTTTTGTTATCTACTTTCCAAACATTACATTTCACACTTAATTACCCTACAACAAAATTGTATTGATCTACACAATTTCCCCAAGTGACTGCCTGGGCTGAAACAACGAACAAACAGACGTTGAGTTAGGAATAACAACACACACACATACACATATTGACCATGCGTCCTAGAGGAGTGATTCATCCTGTAGAAGATAACTCTTCAATGATTATGTCTTCATGAGAAGAGAAATACTCGACAGACAGGAATCGATGCTTTCCCTCATAACGGATGTAGATGACTAAAACTCAATGTGGTTCGAATTACTGTAAGGTGAAAACGAATATGTTGTTTGTAAAAGACATGGTAAAAGACATCGATTCCTCCTCTCCACTTCTCTCCTTTTACCCTCCTCTCCTCTCACCCCTCTCTCTTCTCTTTTCTTCTCCTCTTCTCGCTCTTCCTCTCCTCTCCTCTTCCCTTCTCTCCTCTGCTTTTACCCCTTCTTCTCTCCTGTTGTACAGTATGAGCATCCTATACTGTGACATACAGGTAACTGCCAAAATAAAAGAAGCACCAACATAATGCCTCTTAATAAAGCATTAGGCCACCACGAGCCCCCCAGAAAAGTTCCAATGCGCCTTAGTATAGATTCTACAAGTGTCTGGAACTCTATTGGAGGGATGCCACACTATTATCCCATGAAAAATGCCATAGTTTTGTGTTCTGTTGATGGCGCGAATTCTGTCTCGAGCGCAGCTCCAGAATCTCCCAAAATGTTCAATTGGGTTATCATCTGGTGACTAAGGCAACACCCTTTAAACCCCCTATGCTCCTTTGAGACCTCTCTTGCAAAGTCACAGAGATCTCTTCTTCTAGTCATGGTAGCTAAAACAATGGGCGACTGGGCGTTTGTATACTAAGCATGATGGGATGTTAACTGCTTTATTAACTCAGGGACCTCACCTGTGTGGAAGCACCTGCTTTCAATATGCTTTGTATCCCTCATTTATTCAAGTGTTTTCTTCATATTCACAGTCACCTGCATGTTCTCCACATGAACACAAATCGACGCACATTTTCCAACGAAACACCCCAACAGTACCTGGAGTGAAAATTCCCTAAAATATTCCATCCCTATTCCATACAGACATGAATGCATATAAATTATGTTTTATTAAAAAGCACTTGAAATGCCCAGTGCTTTGCTGCGATGTCYGTTGTGCTTGATGTATTTGCTGATTTAGCAGGATGTACTGCTGTGTGGTGCTCCAGCATCATGCTCCAGGAGTATAAAAGCAAACTTGATGACCATCTTTAATCAAAGTCCTTCTGATAACTTGTAATTAAAGGAAAAGAGAGCCTCCCTTGCTTCTCAAATCACCTAACTCAACCCCAAGGCAAGCTCCCATGGAGCTGCTGTATCTGTCTGTCTCTTTTATGCTCTTTCTCTTTCATGCTGTCTCTTTCTTTCACACAAACAGACAGACCGACACAAACACACACAAACTCTGTCTCTGTCTTTCTCTCTCTCTTTTATTGAAATCCCTCCATCACTCTCTCTCCTCCCTTCCAATTGTGATAGATGTAGGCATCTAGGACCAGTGCCCACGGTGGGTAGAGTAGTGACCTGGCACAACCCACACAGCTCAGAGCAGGCACACGGCACGACTGCATGGGTATGTAGAGAGAGAGAGAGAGAGAGAGAGAGAGAGAAAGAGAGAGAGAGAGAGAGTGAGAGAGAGAGAGAGAGGGAGGAGGACGATCAACCAATCTCATTTCACAACAAACTGGTGCTCTGTAATTATCTGTGAAGTGGATTTAACTGTACGAATGAATGGGCTCCTCATTCTCCCAGTGGCTCTGACCGTATAGAGAACACTTCAAATCTAGTGAATGAATTGTAATGTGTACTCCTAACTACTCCACACTGCACTCCAGAGTGCAGGCTAGGTGGTCTGGCTGCTGCATCAAATAATAAATCATATTGCAATTATAACACCATTCACATTCCCATACATACCAACACCTACACACTCGCACACATTACCACCCACACCCATCCACGATTTAAAGTGACATAAGCCTCCACTGACACGCACTCACAAACAAACATGAAAACCTTTTACCGCAGAGGGGCAAAAGAAAGAAGTGATGTTTATGAACAGCCACCGTGATTCTAACTAACGACCAAATTCTGAAGAAAAAAATAAGTGTAGCGTCTCAGGAAAGTCTACTTGTAGCAGGATGTTTGGGAGAGGTTTGCACCTGCATCACGCATGTTTCCCAGCCGACCTCCTACGAGGGATGCATCTGCCTATCTGCTCCAGTGACTGACTCACACTCAAGGGAACCCGAGCGTTTCTCAACTGTTTTACCATGTCTACCAGTGATTCATGGGTAACAGGCCTTGTTACACGGCTAATCAGTTTCTACTGTGACCATCACTCAGCAAGCCCCAGAGCACATTCTGGATACTGTAAGAGCAGACGGTTATTGATGTTGGGAGAGTGGGCGCACAATACCACAACACACACACACACACACACACACCACACACACACACACACCACAACACACACCACACACAACACACACACACACACAACACACCCACAACACACACACACACACACACACACAACACCCACACAACACAACACACACACACACACAACACACACACTTGATATCAACAATTCGGTACACACACACACAGTACAAACTTACACATGTAAACACACACACCGCATATGCATAAAAGACACACACGTTTGTTGAAAGCATGGCGATATGAGAGGGTTACTATTGACAGCAGGATGGAGAACATTGATGTATCGGTGTTTGAGTCAGCACACCAACTCACTCGGCCACTCTGATAGACTTTACCGCTCAGAGTTCCCCTGTACAAAAACTATATAGTTTCCCCTTATCCTTGATTAACAGAAGAGGAGACAAAGAGAGGCAGCCACTTTAGGCTACTGAGATGTACCTCAGGCAGATTACAGGCTCCGATTGGCCACGCTGACAGGTGACAACTAACGATGACAGGACCAATCAGGAGCTGAAGACACAACATAACAAATAGACAAGATACACGACTACCCCGTTTTTGTAATTGCAGTGATAGGACATAAGTGTGATATTTCAGCATGCAGTGCCTGAAGAAGTGTGTGTGCGAGTCTCTCTTTTTTTTCCAAGTGACAGGAGCTAGCACCATGCATCACAGTCCGTTCCTCAGATAGGCAGAGAGCAGAGCAATGAGGTGTGGAGATGTTAATTCCTCACGGTAATCAAGAAAGGCCTGCTAAATGACAGCAAAAAAAAACCTGCATATTTCAGTCCCCACGACCTCTGTTTAACACTAGTTTGTATCAGGACAGAAACAATGAGATCTCTTTGCAAAATGTCTGCGCTCTGGCAGATCACTAAGCGTGACAACTAGAGTAGCAAAATTCCCTTAACTTTCCCCAAATTCTCAGGTTTTCCATAAATTCAGGTTGGAGGATTTTCGGATTTCTGGAAAACCTGGTTATTTTGGGAAAGTTATAGGAATTCTGCAACCCTAGTGACAATAGCTTCATTGACAAATGGGACTGTGAAGTGTACTTTCAGGCCATTTTATGAAGGTTCATGGCTTCACCACTTACGTGCAAGGTGTTCACAACAGTGGGGAGAAAATGGTTTGAAACAGAGGGGTAGTACCTGCGTTTAAAGGGATACTGCGTGCAGTAATTAAGCTGTTGTTCCACTTACCCAGAGACAGATACCATTTTAATGTCTCTGCATGCAGTACGAAGAAAGTTAGAGGTAGTTTCGCGAGTCAATGCTAACTAGCGTTAGCGCGATGACTGGAAGCAATATTAACTGCCAGAATCTCGCAGTATCCCTTTAATCCAATAAGAACACAGATTTTCGGTTTTTGTTGCAACACGTTTTGCTAGTATGAACACGACCAGGGGCACACAATCCTACAAATCGAACAGGAAGAGGTGTTTGTGTGTCTTACACACATCTCAAATTAATTTCCCGCTGTGAGGACAGTCACGTTACAGCATGCAGCAAAGACAACTACAACTCTGGTTGAGTTGTTAACATATATAAATCCTATCCTTAATTTGCGGTTGAAAGTTAGGTGACAAAAACATTTTACAAAAACAGTGTTTGTTCATGACGTTTTGCAAATTCACCAAAAATCCATTGATTTTCAACATCAGGAACTGTATGTTTAAATATAACATTAATAGAATGTTAATTCAATATGTGTTGCCTGGTGGGATGTATTATACTGTCCCAGGGTTAGAGGAAGATATTCACCTGAWCCTGATATCATTAAAGTAGTCACCGTTCTATGGTTAGGAAATAGCACCTTGGACAGCTCCTCGACTTACACAGTAATTTAGTTGCTGCTACTAGCATGCTAGCAGATACCCATTGACTTCCAGTCATTGCACTAACRCTAGTTAACATTGGCTCGCAAACTACCTCTAACTTCCTTCATATTGGACACAGAGACATAAAAATGGTATCCACGTGTTCATCTGACTCTGGGGAAGTAGACAAATGGTCTCATTGCCAAAATCCTGAAGTATCCCTTTAAGGCCCGTACAGAATGGAGAATCTTAGCCGTCTTATCCCACAATTATGCCGTTCCAGACAAAATGGCCACGTCAAGGGCAAATTCTTAGATCGTAAACGATTGTCGGCCAACTTGAGTCATTCAGTGTGACATGGTCTAGGTCTGCCAATCAAGTACCGCTACGTGTGGTCGTAGGATCCGACAAAGTTCTGGTAGTGTCTGAAATTGTTTTACTTTATCATGTAGTGTGGCTGGTGTTACAAGATGATTCCGATGACTGACCAATAGGAGCACGGCCGGCACTGAATAGGCACACAATATGATTCTTGTGAATAGTCCGATTCATGTAATAGTTAGATTTAAACGTTTACATGCTTTGCAAAAATAAAGATTTCCCTAATAATCTTGTTTTAACTACAGTACACGACACATCTGAAATCAGGCTACCTGATGGGATTTTGATAAATAGCCCCAAAAAATATTATCTAAATAAACGTTTTAACAAAGCGACCATGTTGTTTTTGGGAAGCCTATTTGATTCTGAATTCGAACATATAGAGTTGGTATTTGAAAACCATTGCCAAACGCATACTTTCAGTGTTTCCGAACTCACTTCACTCACACGTCAGCCTAGAGGGATGCTTGCGTTGCTGGTGCTGGCACATGTGTAGATCAGATGTAGAATATGTTGTGTCGACGTATCCTCTCAAGCCAATGGCAGAACGTGATGACACAACTGAAGCGAACCATACAATCTGGCCAGGTTGATATCAAGATTTTAATTTGGTAACATTGCAGTGTGACATGGAATAATTGTAGAAGACTGAATCCGACCTACAGTGTGGGAAGGCTTTTAGGGAAGTAACGGAAAAAAACAGCTAATACATTAGATTCACACTATGGGGAAAATATGTGTCAACTGCCATTTCAATGAACTATTTAAGGAATATGTTTTAATCAGAAAAAGCTGACATTACTAGATACATGTACACTACGTGACATCCACTTTAAATATCTTACATTGTGATTGGCTCTAAGAGTGAGATTTACACTGTGTATTCTTCAGGAGCCCTTTATTATAGCTGTCGTGCGTCAGTGTCCAACAAACGCTGAGTGACTTAGCTGCATTACATCATGAGGAAGTGGTGACCAAGATTAATAGCTTTCATTACATTTTAGTCGGGCTCTTAACAGACCACGGACGACCATGTGAAAACCTTGCCCTTTCAGACTTCAGACTGAAAAGAACAGACGTGGAAGTGTACCGGAGACAGTCACTTATTCATTTTAGACGCTTCGTCATTTTTGCGGACGCTTTGAAACTCTTTTGTGTATCCCATTTATTACCTACAAATGTATTGAGCACTTGGGTAGGCAGTGTTCCAACAGTGATTGTATCACATTGTTGTCATTGTGTGTGGATTCAGTTGTTTTACTGTACATGTTTAGGAGCCTCATTGGCATTTTCTATCAATAATGATTTGATTCAAATGGCACTTGTTCAAAATAGCATTCAGCAGTGGAGCTATGGGTGTGATGTTGGAAAGTGTGATGTCTGTGAGGCTCAACTTTGGCTGGCTGCATGGTGACCCTCCCACCGTCTGGGAGCTAATCCTGCCCGCTGTGGCTTAGGTAAAGGGAGCAGTGGGCTTGTCTTCCCTCCTCCCTCTCTCAGCCTGGATCTGTGGTTCTAGCTCTTTCTCTCTCACACACACACACACACACACACACAAATAAACACACTCTCTCTCACAAACACTGAACAAAAATATAACGTAACATGTAAAGTGTTGGTCCCATGTTTCATGAGCTGAAATAAAAGATCCCTGAAATGCTCCATAAACACAAAAATATATATTTTATATAAAATGTTTTGTTTACATCCCTRTTAGTCAGCATTTCTCATTTGCCACGATAATCCATCCACCTGACAGGTGTGGCATATCGAGAAGCTGATAAAAAGACATGATCATTACACACATGCACCTGGGGACAATAAAAGGCCACTCTAAAATGTCTCAAGTTTTGGGGGAGCGTGCAATTGGCATAATGACTGCAAGAATGTCCACGAGAGCTGTTGCCAGAGAATTGAAGCCAACTCCAACGTCGTTTTAGAGAATTTGGCAGTACATCCAACCGGCCTCACAACCGCAGACCACGTGTAACCACGYCAGCCCAGGATCTCCACATCCGGCTAGTTCACCTGCGGGATCGTCTGAGGCCAGCCACCCGGACAGCTGATGGAACTGTGGGTTTGCACAACCGAAGAAGTTCTGCACAAACTGTCAGAAACCGTCTCAGGGAAGCTCATCAGCGTGTTTGTCGTCCTCACCAGGGTCTTGACCTGACTGCAATTCGACGTCATAACCGACTTCAGCAGGCAAACGCTCACCTTCCATGGCCACTTGCATGCTGGAGAAGTGTGTCTCTTCACAGATGAATCACGGTTTCAACTGTTCCGTGCAGATGGCAGACAGCGTGTATGGCGTCGTGTTGGCGAGCAGTTTGCTTATGTCAACGTTGCGAACAGAGTGCCTGCCCCATGTTGGCGGTGGGGTTACGGTATGGGCAGGCAGAAGCTACGGACAACAAACACAATTGCATTTTATWGATGGCAATTTGAATGCACAGAGATACCTTCACGAGATCTTGAGGCCTATTTTCATGCCATTCATCCATCACCTCGTGTTTCAGCATGATAATGCACAGCCCCATGTTGCAAAGATCTGTACACAATTCCTGGAAGAAAATGTCCCAGTTCTTCCGTGACCTGCATACTCACCAAAACCTGATCAACTCTATGCGAAGGAGACGTGTCACGCTGCATGAGGCAAATGGTGGTCACACCAGATACTGAYTTAGGGCTTAATGAATTCATTTCAGTAGACTGATTTTCTTATATGAACTGTAACTCAGTAAAATCTTCGAAATTGTTGCATGTTGCATTTATATTTTTGTTCACTGTTGATGCACACAWGCACATAAACACACACGAGCGTGGATCCAGTGGTCTGATTGGGCAGACTGACTGCAGTGCTGATCGATGGGGTCAGGAGATCAGTCAGCCACAGCACCAGCCCCTCATCAATCACACAGTACATGTGRGCCAGGGGGGGCTGATTAAGCTGTGACACACAGGACACTTAGGACTCACAAGAGAGCGGGGGAGACAAATAAAGCTGTGASAACCGGGATACAGAGGTGGTAGAGATGAAGCCACGACATAATGGCGTCAGAGGATTCACAAGGTGAATCCGTGACACCCAGCCTCAGGGGACTTAATGGGGGACTGATGAAGCTATGACACTGGGGAACCAAGGGAAAGGGACACCCAAGGGAGACCCAAGGGAAACAATAAAGTTGTGAAACCCACCGAAGGAGCAGATAGATCTGTGGCAGCACATACTATGGGGACCAATAAAGTTGTAACACCACAGAACAAATAAAGTTGGGGGGAAATTAAAAAAAAGAAGTTGAGACAACCAGGAGAAGCCATAAAAATACTGGTCTGAGAATACAGTGGGTCATAAAATGTCCAAAACAAAACCGACATAAATATTTTTGGAAATGTAAGAGAAATATCTAACCACGTCACTCAATAAGCATTTCTTAAAGGATACTTGCTCTGCTCTTTCCATACTGCGACATAAAACACAATGTCATTCCCTCTTTACCTAGATAAGCACTCACAGAAACGCTCTCAATAAGAAAACCCCATTCCCTGCATTGCCTCCCAACACAATCAAAGTGGAAAGAATAATTAGTAAGATCAAGATTACCACAACAGCATATGCTCACATGATGTGRCCTGATCAGGAAAATAACTGTAACTTCACTAAAAAAGTATATTTATACATGTAATAGTGTGTATAAGTATGCTCTCCTCTTTCCAACACAAATCACTGCGGTACCAACAGAGTGAAAGTAGACCTGGGTAGGTCAAGAGAGAAAGTCAGGCAGGAAGTTGTACAGTATCTGGATCCTGTCTTGACCCATATTCTGACCAGGCTATCCAGGACAACCAACTGTTCTGCTTCTGTACAGTAAATGGGTCTTCCTCTGATAACACACACACACACACACACATCCCTGTCGTGGGGGGGGGGGGGGGGTTTAGTTGCATCAGTGGCTAACCTGTAAAACTTAAAACATCACAACAACAACGAAGTGTGAAGAGAACACTTCATAAATAGCAGTAAAAAAAAAAGCATCATCTGTTTGACTTTGTAAAGCCCTTCACAGCTTTCTGAACATGTTGGCTTCTGACACCTCTTCCAATCTCCCAGAAGGACAGCCTTGCGCTGGCGTTAAACAACAGATGGACATGAATATGTCAAGTGTTTCCTAAATGGTCAACAATGTACCACTGTAGCCTGAGCAAGTGTTCTGTCACCAGTGTTGGGATTCACATTACTCGTTATACACTACATGACCAAAAGTATGTGGACACCTGCTCATTGAATATCTCATTCCAAAATCATGGGCATTAATATGAAGTTGGTCCCCCCTTTGCTGCTATAACAGCCTCCACTCTTCTGGGAAGACTTTCCACTAGATGTTGGAACATTGCTGCAGGGACTTCATCCCAAAGGTGTTCGAATAGAACACAGAACAAACATACACACTTAAAGAAAACGGAAAACGGTCCCTAGCGGACTGACAAAATATGGCAGCTTGTTACACAGAAAATGAAGAGGGGTGGGGAAGAGAGAGAGAATTGTTATCGTTACTTATCGTTGATACATTTCAGAACTATTCTCACAGCAATCATATAGTTTGCACACAAACCGCCACCCGTTTTGAATAAGAAGTCATGAATGTATTTACGTGTGAATGCCTTTGTTCGCTGTTTATCTCTGTCGGAACCAGCCCTTCTTAGGARAGTTGTTGGCCTTTCAGCGGTAAGAGTCTCAATGACTCGGCTGCGCAGGACATAGTGTTCAACCAGGACCAGGCCCTGATCCCTGCTACTCAGAAGATGAAAAGACGACGAYATAGAGGCCGACTTTGGGGYACCCTGATGAAACTACGGCRGWRAGTAAATAAACTGCCTCTACCCTCTGTTCTAYTGGCGAATGTACAAAAACTGGAGAACAAACTAGGCTAGCTCTGTTCGAGACTCTCCTATCAACGGGACCCGAAGARCTGTAATATCCTATGCTCCACGGAGTCGTGGCTGAACGAGGACATGCTTAATATAAGTCTAGCTGTTTTTTCAATGCATCGGCAGGACAGAACGGCAGTGTCTCGCAACCTCAAGGGTGGGTGTGTCTGTAATTTGTTAACAACAGATGGTGCGCAATCTCTAATATTAAGGAAGTCTTGAGATTCTGCTCGCCTGAGTTAGAATACCTCAGGATAAGAAGTAGAACATACTATTTAACAAGAGCTTTTCATAGCTGTCTAATTACCACCACAAACTGATGCTGGCACTAAGACCACACTCAGCGAGCTATATAGTGACATTAGCCAACAGAAAAATGCTCATGCAGTGCCCCTAATGGCAGGAAAACGGGAATMTGTTTGATCTCATTTCTACTAGCATGTCACCTGTGCAACTAGAGGGGAAAGAACTCTAGCTCACCTTTAGTCCACACACAGAGACACATACAACGCTCTCCGTCGCCCCCTCTCGATGGCAAAACTGACCATAATTCTGTCCTCCAGATTCCTGCTTACMAGCAAAAACTAAAACAGGAAGTACAGTGACACGCTCAATTCGKAAGTGGTCTGATGAAGCGGATGCTGAGCTAAAGGATTGGTTSCTAGCACAGACTGGAATATGTTTCGCCATTCATCCGATGGCACCGAGCTAAAGGGTAGAGCTGCCGCTTTCAAAGAGCGGGACCCGGAAGCTTATAAGAAATACAGCTACACCCGCTGATGAACCATCAAACACTCAAAGTGTCAATACAGGACTAAGTTCAAATCCTACTGCAAGATTGTCGGAAGTGGCAGGGCTTACAAACTATCACAGATCACAAAGGAAACCCAGCCACGAGCTGCCCAGTGACACAAGCCTACCAGATGCGCTAAATGCCTTAWATGCACGCTTTGAGGCAAGCAACACTGAACCATGCGTGAGAGCACCAGCTGTTCCRGACGACTGTGTGATCATGCTCTCCGTAGCCGATGTGAGTAAGACCTTGAGTAACAGATTAACAGGTGAGTAACAGGTTAACATTCACAAGGCCACAGACGGATTACCAGGATGCATACTCAGARCATGCGCTGACCAGCTGGAAAGTATCTTTATGGATATTTTTAAGCAGCAGACCACCATAGACCCTGTGCCCAAGAACGCCAAGGTAACCTGTCTAAATGACTATCGCCCCATAGCACTCACATATGTAGCCATGAAATGCTTTAAAAGGYTGGTCATGGCTCACATTAACACCATCATCCCAGACACACTGGACCCAATCCAATTCGCATACTGCTCCATCAGATCCACAGATGACGCAATCTTTATTGCACTCCACACTGACCTTTCCTACTTGGACAAAAGGAACACCTACGTGAGAATGCTGTTCATTGACTACAGCTTAGCGTTCCACATCATAGTGCCCTCGAAGGTCATCACTATGCTAAGGTTCCTGGGACTTAACAACTCCCTCTGCATCTGGATCTGGAACCTGGAGTTCCTGAAAGTCTGCCCCCAGGTGGTGAGGGTAGGCAACAACACATCCGCCACGCTGACCCTCAACACAGGGGCCCCTCATGGGTGCATGCTTAGTCCCCTCATGGGTGYGTGCTTAGTCCCCTCCAGATCCTACATCTGTATGTGTGCCATTCAAAGGGTGAATGTGCAAGACAAAATATTTAAGATTCCCTTGAATGGCGTATGGTAGTAGGTGCCAGGTGCACCGGTTTGAGTGTGTCAAGAACTGCAACGCTGCTGGGTTTTTCACACTCAACATTTTCCTGAGTGTACSAAGAATGGTCCACCACCCAAAGGACATCCAGCTAACTTGACACAATTRAGGAAAGCATTGGAGTCAACATGGGCCAGCAACCCTGTGTAATTCTCCCGACACTTTGTAGGGTCCATGCCTTGATGAACTGAGGCTGTTCTGAGGGAAAAAGTGGCTGWTCCTAATGTTTTGTACACTCAGTGTCGAGCCATGTAATTTGTACTCGTTATTTTTATTCACTATTCACTGTGTACTTATTCCTCGTGTCACTATTTGAAATGTTTTATCTTATCTTTAAATCTGCATTGTTGGAAAAGGACCTGTAAGTAAGCGTTTCACTCTTCGTCTACACCGGTTGTCTATGACGCATGTGACAAATACAATTGTATTTTACTTGAATGGAGAAAGCTGATCTGAGAGTAGAGCTGCTTTTCTTTAATGACACACTTAGCGAATGTTCTCTCTCCGTGCTTGTTCGGGAAACACTCTTAAAAAGTTGGCTCGCAAATAATGACGCATCTGTTACGATCATCGTAATGCTTTAAATTAAATTGCACCTGGGAAACAAGGCCCAGATCCATTAAACATTATAATTATTCCACAATAATGACAAGGTAAGATTAGAATTGACAAAGCTGATCCACGAGCAGCAGCGCTTTTCTTTCGAGCTTATCAGTATTGACACATGTTCTGACAACGATCATCGTAAAGCCTAAGTTWCATAGCAACTGAGAAACGAGGCCCTGATTGTTAGCTAGCTAGTTAGCTAATGAAGTTATATAATTGAACAAGGTGCAAACAAATGCCTACGAGTGGTTTTGGGACAGCTCGCATAATGATACAGCCAATTCACAATCGGAAGAAAAAACATTGCAGATGTTAGGGATTTTATGTCTAGGGTATCTGAAAACGTCACACAGCAAAATATTTAGCCGCAWATGTGACCAAAATGGTTGCACTTTAGAGCCCTGGCSACAACAGAATGGAGCAGTGGCATGCCACGTTAACACCAGCCCCCTTGTCATCAATCCCCTTACTAACCAAACTCTTGTTCCACTTACATTATCCCCCCCAACATCCCTTCTGTCTTTTAAACACAGCCACAACAAACCATGAGCCTTGTATAAAACCACCCAGGCAACCAGTAACAGTTTGTTTCCACGTCTTCTTCACTTCCCTCAGTCTCAGCACTAAGAGGAAGTTAAAAATAAATCGCTGGCGCAACGCTTTCTCTCACAACACCATCTGTTGAACTTTGCCCAGTCGGCCTGTGAAAACGGGTTAACGGGTCATTCTAAGTCTCTTCCATGAGAAGACGCAGCTTCCTGGATACTTAAAGCAGCTAGGAGCTGTGCCGCTAGTGATGCAGCGGCAGTCAATCACCCCTGGTGGAGCCTGTGTCTGCGGGAGATATTTAGGGGCGCGGGTTTCTGTCTGCGAATGGAGCATTTAGTGGAGGTGATTGAGACTGCGGTGCATCTGCACCCCCGGGATAGGTTCTCACCTTCAGGAACATGACGAGCGCTGAGTCACAGGAGTGGGAAAATAGCACCTGAATATTAACTGCAAATGAGTCACCCAGACAGATGATTATTGATGATGTAAACTAGAGAAACAACCAACTGGTTTAAAGGCTTTTTGCTTCATAAGGATGGATTGAAACAAGCAATAGACTAACAAGTTACTTCCTATTGAAAGGCAACACAGAAAATGCGAATGAGGGACTGATTTGCGACTGATTACATAAGAGCACAATAAACGCACACTGTCCAGAACACCTCAGCAWTCTCCCTGTATTGTGTGAGTGCGTGTGTAATGACTCACTCAGTCATTAAGACTACGAGTCAACTTCAATAGTCTGAGAGGGTTTGCAGGTCACAGAAGTTAATGGGTTAATCCGGTGSGGATGAGACCACTCTGCTGAACACAGCATTTACGGGGGTCAACTCTCTGACTCACAAGGAAACAGACACAAGACAGAGGGTGGAACGCGTCACACTGTAACACCGTGCTGTGTAAATACAGCACCTGATGTTCGTCTCGACAAGATCTTTTCTACGAATGGTTTGTGAACCATTATGCAGTGCCCCTTATGAAGACTTCATAAATGTTGTAAGAAGCCTTTACAAGTTGTTGTTCGTTTAAAGTGGCCCCGAAAGCAAGACCAGAATTATAAAATAAAAATAGTATAAAAATCAACCTATTTAAAAAATCTATTACATTTTCTAAAATAGCCTTGGTATTGTTTTTATGACTTGTATGTGTATAGGAGCCAGCAGGAGACAGAGTAAAGAGAGAAAAAGTGAGAGAGGAGAGAAAAGGAGAGAGGACAAATAATGAAAGAGACAGAAAGTGTCAAAGGGAGAGAAAAGAGAGAGGTAGAGAGAGCGAGAGGTAGAGAAAGAGGGTCAGTGAGAAGGCAGTAGTCTATGGGGAAACTGTACTTTACAGTACATTACAGTAGCTGGCCCCGTTTACCAGTGATAATGAGGCCTGCTCTGGTGCTGCTATGAGCCTTCATCTACAAACACTGTGCAGCAACAACGCTCCTTTACTCCTCTCCCTCCTACTGCCCTTTCTCTTCTTTCCTTCCWTTCTTCTATCATTCCATCTCTACATCTCCCTGCTTAACATTGCCTACTTCAAAGGTCTGAACAGACGTATTTTGAAACATGAGGTTTATAACCAACTAATATAGTTCCACTGTACGTATGAGTATTAAAGAACTTGAAAATAAGATGCAAAAAGTTTTTGTTGAATACGAAAAATACTACAAAATTCATGTKTGAAATGCACACGCCTCCAATGCCCAAATAATGTCTTGTTTTCCCCTGTTCGTTGCTGAATCAAGCTCGTCTCACCTCAATGGAATTCCATTGTACAATAGCTATGAATAAGTCAATGTGTATGTATGACAAAGGCAGCTTTCCCGGTCCAGTCGCTTCTTGTTAGGAAGATAGAGCAACACACACCACTTGTGACATAATCAGAAGACAGCTACTTCAATATGAATTTGGGGGAAATAAATGTAGGACAAGTTTCATTGGGAAAAAAAGCTAGGTAAGAAAGAAAAGAGAAGAAAAAAATGAAACCCATGTCTATGCTCGCTCTCAGCTCCAGAGAACGAGAACGAGTACAGGCCTCGAGGGTCTGCCTTACAGCCCCTAAATGCTTATCTAAGATCAGTTTTGCATGCCTCYTACTCAACCCTAATAATTAGAATGTAGGTTGGGTTTACTCATCCTAGATCTACATTGGAGGCGCCTTCAATTAACACAAGTTTCATCTGCCATCTTGACTCAAGGCCGGGCGGGTCAGACTACGAGTTTCTGAAACCCGCAGCTGTGGGAGAAGGGGATCCTTGTCACCGCCTGGGAAGAGGGAGCTGGCTGAGGAGCAAAGGAACAACAATCCACATTCGAGCAGAAAGATTGGTCCAACTGCAAATAGGTGGTCGGACTTAGCTTAGAAGTGACTTCGCTTATGATTAAGTAGTGTGATAATACAATGACTATAGCTGTGTTCGAATACTAATACTAACTGTACTATTTGTGACTTAAATTGAGTATGTAGTATGCTTATTGGTTATATTATGGATATAGTAAGTATGACAAAAGTGCCCGGATGTCGTACTACATTCGCCAAAATACGAAGTATACAAGCAGTRGACACTATTTCCATKMTTTTGGGGCCCATAATGCAATTCTTCAGAAAATTGCCGTGGCTTCAAAACATTTTCAGAATTGAAGAAAAGGRYGGAAATTATGCAGCCGAAGTCTGACGAGAGCTGATACATTAATTTAATTAATTATGACAAATGTTAAGAAAATGTTGAGCAATGTAATAAAGTAATTACTTTTCAAATAAATTACATAACACATTATGTTGGCTGACAATTTGTTATCTACACCGTCCTTACGAACCGCATAGCATACCATTGCAGCAGTATGTACCGGTATGTTAGCTAGCTACCTAACGTTAGTTGGCTACTAATACATCAAACTTGCCAGTATATTAACTATATGCTATCTAACTAACTACCCAACGTTAATTGACTTGATTATTTTACGTCAATCTTACCTTAGCTAAGTGGTTTAGTTTTTGTGCTTTCTCAATGGAYATTCGGGTGCATTCGTAAATTCKCTCTGGCTATCTACACCGATTTCAGTGCACTCTCATCTGAGTGTGCCAGAGCGCAGAATAACTGAGGAATTTACGAATGCTGAACATGGATATAGTAAGTATGACATGTACTGAGTACTGAGGCCATCCACCTCATGAGAGACCTACTCCAGTGGGGCAATAGGAAGAGGCCAGCCTCTGCACAGGTAGCTAACMCTGGCTGGGGCATATCTCTGTTATAAGCTGTACTAAAATAAATGTTGAGAATGGATCCATATGAACATGCATGCATYCGTAGAATRGTTATTTTAACCAGCCTAACCAGCTCTGCTAGGGGGAGCAAAATGGTCAGAACGAGGTTGTTCCTTCATTTGTGTCTGTAAGTAGCCGGTTAGCTTGGGTGCCAGTTAGCTTGGGTGCTAGATAGCTTGGGTGCCAATTAGCTTGGGTGCCAGTTAGCTTGGGTGCCAGTTAGCTTGGGTGCCAGTTAGCTTGGGTGCTAGTTCCTTCATTTGTGTCTGTAAGTAGCCGGTTAGCTTGGGTGCCAGTTAGCTTGGGTACTAGATAGCTTGGGTGCCAGTTAGCTTGGGTGCCAGTTAGCTTGGGTGCCAGTTAGCTTGGGTGCCAGTTAGCTTGGGTGCTAGTTCCTTCATTTGTGTCTGTAAGTAGCTGGTTAGCTTGGGTGCCAGTTAGCTTGGGTGCTAGTTAGCTTGGGTGCCAGTTGGCTTGGGTGCCAGTTGGCTTGGGTGCCAGTTAGCTTGGATGCCAGTTAGCTTGGGTGCCAGTTAGCTTCGCAACCACACTGCACACTGCCCTAACCCATCTGGACAAGAGGAATACCTATGTGAGAATGCTGTTCATCGACTACAGCTCAGCATTTAACACCATAGTACCCTCCAAACTCGTCATCAAGCTCGAGACCCTGGGTCTCGACCCCGCCCTGTGCAACTGGGTACTGGACTTCCTGACGGGCCGCCCCCAGGTGGTGAAGGTAGGTAGGTAATAACATCTCCACCCCGCTGATCCTCAACACTGGGGCCCCACAAGGGTGCGTTTTGAGCCCTCTCCTGTACTTCCTGTTCACCCACGACTGCGTGGCCATGCACGCCTCCAACTCAATCATCAAGTTTGCGGACGACACTACAGTGGTAGGCTTGATTACCAACAACGACGAGACGGCCTACAGGGAGGAGGTGAGGGCCCTCGGAGTGTGGTGTCAGGAAAATAACCTCACACTCAACGTCAACAAAACAAAGGAGATGATTGTGGACTTCAGGAAAGCCGTTCTGTACCATCACTTATTCATATATCTTTATGTACATATTCTTTATCCCTTTACACTTGTGTGTATAAGGTAGTAGTTGTGGAATTATTAGGTTAGATTGCTCATTGGTTATTACTGCATTGTCAGAACTAGAAGCACAAGCATTTCGCTACACTCGCATTAACATCTGCTAATCATGTGTGTGACAAATACAATTTGATTTGATTTGATAGGTAGCTTGGGTGCCAGTTAGCTTGGGTGCTAGTTAGCTTGGGTGCTTTTCTTTCTTTACCTTATCTTTCAGAGATGGCCTTGTACTTGTGTGGGCATGTAAATTAGGCCTATAGGACCGGTTTCTTAGACACAGATTAAGCCTAGTCCTGGACGAACAAATGTTCTCAATGGATACTCTCAATAGAAAGTGCCTTTTAGTCCAGAACTAGAAAATCTTTGTCTGGGAAACYGGCCCTACAGAGTTTCTATGCTGAGGTGCTGTAAGGTGAGTGACAAGTGAGGATGAGTGACAGAGATTAAAGGAGTTCACGTCAAATGGCTCTCTCCCTGGCCCAAAAAGCTCTGGATTAACTATGACACAAATGCCGCTCAGAGACATTTCAGGTCAGATTAACAATAATACATATATGACCCATCTCTCTCCCTCTCTCTTTCTCTGGTACAGAAATGGACARCATTGAACAGTGTTTCGTTTTACACTGGATGGGTCTGTGGCATAAAAAAAACAGGGAGTGGAAACGTACTGAGGTGTTCCACATAGGTGAAGCATTATGAGATGAGAGTGAGAGGTATGGAACATAGCCACAGAATCAGACGCCCTGTCCTTTGTCTCCCCTGTCCTTTGTCTCCCTCGCCTGTCTCTGTAGCTAAWCCCTATACCGTGCCCCCTGTACTTMCAGCTGGACTCAGTAGCTAACCCCTGTCGCTCTAGCTGGACTCAGTACCTAAACCCTGTCCCCTGTCCATCTAGCCGGACTCAGTAGCTAACCCATGTCCCCAGTCTCTCTAATTTAACCTAAGAAGCTAAACCCTGTCCCCNGTCCCCTGTCCCTCTAGCCGGACTCAGTAGCTAACCCATGTCCCCAGTCTCTCTAATTTAACCTAAGAAGCTAAACCCTGTCCCCTGTCTCTCTAACTGGACTCAGTACCTACAACTTGTCCCCTGTCCTTCTAGCTGGTCAGAGTAATGAAACCCTTTTCCCCTGTCCCTGGAACCCTGTCCCGTTTGTGGCTATCATTTTTGTGGAACAGGATTTTGGGTGTCAACAACACACTGATTATCGGTTTCCCACCACCACGGAAATAAACACACACACACACACTAGTTCAGCAGCACAGGGCAGCATAGGGCATGCATCAATAGAGCATTATCAACCCATCAGGTGACACTGCTATTCTTAGACTTTCCATACGGAGAGGAGAGGGAGAGAGCAGTGTGTGTGATATTTGTCTTTATGTATTATTATTTTCTATTCTTATTATTTGTTATTGTGTTGCATAACCAAGAGGGAATCTCCACGGAAGCATATCGTTGGACGGTGTATACCATGTATATCCTGTACATATGACAAATAACACTTGAGAGTGAGAGTGAGAGAGTATGTGTGTGAGTACAGTACCAGTCAAAAGTTTGGACACACTTACTCACTCAAGGGTTTCTCTTTATTTTTACTGTTTTATACATTGAAGAATAATAGTGAAGACATCACAACTTCGAAATAACACATATGGAATCATGTAGTAACCAAAAAGTGTTAAACAAATCAAAATATATTTGAGATTCTTCAAAGTAGCCACCCTTTGCCTTGATGATAGCTTTGCATTTCAATTAACAGGTGTGCCTTGTTAAAAGTTCATTTGTGGAATTTCTTCCCTTCTTAATGAGTTTGAGCCAATCAGTTGTGTTGTGACAAGGTAGGGGTGGTATACAGAGAAGGCCTATTTGGTAAAATACCAAGTCCATATTAGGGCAAGAACAGCTCAAATAAGGAAAGAGAAAATAGTCAATCATTACTTTAAGACATGCAGGTCAGTCAATCTGGAAAATGTCAAGAACTTTGAAAGTTTCTTCAAGTGCAGTAGCAAAAACCTTCAAGCGCTATGATGAAACTGGCTCTCATGAGGACCGCCGCAGGAAGGGAAGACCTAGAGTTACCCCTGCTGCAGAGGATACGTTCATTAGAGTTAACTGCACCTCAGGTTGCAGCCCAAAGTAACAGACACAACTCAACATCAACTGTTCAAAGGAGACTGTGTGAATCAGGCCTTCATGGTTGAATTGCCGCAAAGAAACCACTACTAAAGGACACCAATAAGAAGAAGAGGCTTGCTTGGACCAAGAAACATGAACAATGGACATTAGACATGTGGAAATCATTTTCACGTTTGGATGAAAAGCGTGCCCAGAGTAAACTGCCTCCTACTCAGTCCCAGATGCTAATATATGCATATTATTATTAGTATTAGATAGAAAACACTCTGAAGTTTCTAAAACTGTTTGAATCATGTCTGTGACTATAACATAACTTATTTAGCAGGCAAAACCCAGAGGGAAAACCATTCAGATTTTTTTTTGAAGACCTTCCTGCAGATCCTATCGCTTCCAATGGATGTCAGCAGTCTTTAGAAATTGGTTGAGGTTTTTCCTTTGAGAAATGAAGAAGTAACACTGCTCAGAATGAGGGTAGAGGCGCACGACCTGAAAGCTAGCTACACATCATTTTCTATGTGTATGAATTACGTTTGTTCTCATACTTTGAAAACATTTACTTTAGATGTGCGTTAAAAATATATTTTTGCACACTTATTTCATACCAAAAAACGCTATAGTGGTATGGTAAAAGCGCTGATTACAGAAATTGTTGCAGTTGATATGCAGCCATTGTCAATGGCCTACTTGAGTTGCGAGGTAATTTGCTAAATGAAGGACTGCAAGCGCCACTTGAGCYGCGACTTGCACTACTGAAACAGGTGAGCTTTCTAATCAATATCAAACAAGCCCTCACAGTCTCACTGCAGAACTAGACGTTTTTGCACTTTTTGCTAAATGTCAAATTTCGAAGTTGCTCCAAGCATCACATTTCGAGGTTAAGGGTTTAGATTAAGGGTTAAGGTTTAAAACATTACATTTAGGCATTAATTACGAATTGTTAAGTTAAGGGTTAGGGTTTGGGATAGGGTAACACGCAACCTTCTGATCCAGAGTCATGGGGATTACGTCTATCTACCACCCCCATCCACAACACCCTAGCAAAACCAAAACACCCTAACAGTGCGCACAGTTGCACCAAGCGGCTGGTTTTGAAAACATTTYCCAACGTACATGGACAGATGTCCAATTTTGAAGTCAATCTTGAGCAATCTGTCTGCGATATCACTGTTCACACGTTTACTCCCGTTTCATGAGGGTGTTATTTCCTTTGTAATGGGAGTTGAGAATTACAGTTAACAGCATTAGAAAGTAGATACCCGCGAATGGCATGTGTTTTCTTTTGCCCTGTGTTTGATTTGAGAGCTTACACTTGTCCAACATGTCTCTGGACCTACTCACTGCCACAGTCATACTCTGGACCTAGTTTTGTCCCATGGAATAAATGTTGTGGATCTTAATGTTTTTCTTCATAATCCTGGACTATCACACCATTATATTACGTTTGCAATCGCAACAAATATTCTGCTCAGACCCTAAACAAGSATCATCAAAAGCAGTGCTATAAATTCTCGGACAACCCAAATATTCCTAGATGCCCTTCCAGCCCTTCCAGACTCCACCTACCCAAGGACGTCAGAATAYAACAATTGGTTAACCACCTAACTGAGAACTCAATTTAACCTTGTGCCCGCCCAACCCCTTTTTTACGTTGCTGCTACTCTCTGTTTATCATATATATGCATAGTCACTTTAACTATACATTCATGTACATACTACCTCAATTGGGCCGACCAACCAGTGCTCYCGCACATTGGCTRACCGGGCTATCTGCAATGTGTCCCACCCACCACCCCCTCTTTTACGCTACTRCTACTCTCATATATGCATAGTCACTTTAACCATATCTACATGTACATACTACCTCAATCARCCTGACTAACCGGTGTCTGTATGTAGCCTCGCTACTTTTATAGCCTCGCTACTGTATATAGCCTGTTTTTTTACWGTTTTTTTATTTCTTTATCTACCTATTGTTAACCKAATAYMTTTTTTGCACTATTGGTTAGAGCCTGTAAGTAAGCATTTCACTGTTGTATTCGGCACAAGTGACAAATAAAATTTGATTTGATTTGATATAATACCCTAGATGCAGTCACACCCCTAAAAGCAAAAAACATTTGTCATTAGAAACTAGCTCCCTGCTATACAGAAAATACCCGAGCTCTGAAGCAAGCTTCCAGAAAATTGGAACTGAAATGGCGCTACACCAAACTGGAAGTATTCCGACTAGCTTGGGAAGACAGTACCATGCAGCATAGAAGAGCCCTCACTGCTGCTCGATCATCTTATTTTTCCAACTTAATCGAGGAAAATAAGAACAATTCTAATGACATTTTTTATACTGTCGCAAAGCTAACTAAAAAGCAGCATTCCCCAGGAGAGGATGGATT
>NC_036875.1:3159821-3184012 GCF_002910315.2 Salvelinus sp. IW2-2015 | reverse complement strand
TGATTCATTAGCAGTGATAAATTCATGAACTTCTTTGACGAAAAGATCATGATCATTAGAAAACAAATTATGGACTCCTCTTTAAATCTGCGTATTCCTCCAAAGCTCAATTGCCTGAGTCTGCACAACTCTGCAGGACCTAGGATCAAGGGAGACACTCAATATTATACATACTTGAATCTACTAAATGAAATGAAAATATGATGGCCTCTAAACTTCAAGCTGCATATTGGACCCTATTCCAACTGAAGACAAAACAATGTATATGTAACGCTTCCGTCTGGTTTAGACCCCATCTAGAACTGAAACTGCACTTGTGAAGTGGGCAAATGACCAGTTAACTTCTCTGGATAGGTGGCAGTATTTTCACGTCCGGAGAAAGAGTGTCCCAAAGTAAAACTGCCTGCTACTCAGGCCCAGAACCTAAGATATGCATATCATTAATAGATTTGGGTAGAAAACACTCTGAAGTTTCTAAAACTGTTTGAATCATGTCTGTGAGTGTAGAACATAACTTATTTGGCAGGTGAAACCCGAGGACAAACCATTCAGATTTTTGGTTTTGGTTCTCTTTTCAATTGGGAATCCAGCTTCTAAGGGACCTTCTTGCAGTTCCTATCGCTTCCACTGGACGTCAACAGTCTTTAGAAATTGGTTGAGGTTTTTCCTTTGAGAAATGAAGAAAGAACACTTTCAGAATGAGGTTAGAGGGAAGTTGTACTCTTTGTTAGAGGCGCGTGACCTGAAAGCTAGCTACACTTTGTTTTCCTCCGGTATTGCAACACAGTATATCCCGTCTTCAATTTGATCAATTATTTACGTTAAAAAAAAATACCTAATGTTGTATTAAAAAAGTAGTTTTGAAATGTTGGACAAAGCTTACAGGAACTTTTGAGATATTTTTGTAGTCACGTTGCGCAAGTTGGAACCAGTGTTTCTTGGATCAAACGCGCCAAATAAATGGAATTTTGGATATATATCGATGGAATTAATCGAACAAAGGACATTTGTGATGTTTATGGGACATATTGGAGTGCCAACAGAAGAAGCTCGTCAAAGGTAAGGCATGAATTATATATTTATTTCTGCGTTTTGTGTCGCGCCTGGGGTTGAAAATATGATGGTCTATGTTTGTTTGCTTTGTGCTATCCTCAGATAATAGCATCGTTTGCTTTCACAGTAAAGCATTTTTAAATCTGACACGTTGCTGGATTCACAACAAGTGTAGCTTTAATTTGGTATATTGAATGTGTGATTTCTTCAAAGTTAAATTTTATAGTAATTTTGAATTTGGTGCTCTGCATTTTCACTGGATGTTGACTAGTGAAAACACATATCCCTGAGAGGTTAAGGCATCAGACCGAGGCTCTGCATCTATCCTCGTGCTCCTAGACCTTAGTGCTGCTTTTGATACCATCGATTATCACATTCTTTTGAGAGATCGGAAAACAAATTGGTCTACACGGACAAGTCTGCTCTGGCTGTTTAGATCTTATCTGTCGGAAAGATATCAGTTTGTCTCTGTAGATGGTTTGTCCCTCTGACAAATCAACTGTACATTTTGATTGTTCCTCAAGGTTCGGTTTTAGGACACTATTATTTTCAGATATATTTATCTCTTGGTGATGTCATTTAAAACAATGTTAACTTTCACTGTTTAGCGGACGACACACAGCTGTACATTTCGATGAAACATGGTGAACCCCAAAATTGCCCTCCCAGGAAGTCTGTGTTGCAGACATAAGGAAGTGAATGCAGAAAAAGTTTCTACTTTTAAACTCAGACAAAACAGAGATGCTAGTCTAGGTCCAAGAATCTGACAATTAATCTTAATGGTTGTACAGTCGTCTCAAATAAAACTGTGAAGGACCTCGCCGTTACTCTGGACCCTGATCTCTCTTTTGACGAACATATCAAGACTGTTTCAAGGACAGTTTTTTTCCATCTACGTAACATTGCAAAAATCTGAAACTTTCTGTCCAAAAATGATGCAGGAAAATTAATCCAAGCTTTTGTCACTTGTAGGTTAGACTACTGCAATGCTCTACTTTCTGGCTACCCAGATTAAGCAGTGAATAAACTTCAGTTAGTGCTAATAACACGGCTGCTAAAATCTTGACTAGAACCCAAAAATGTGATCATATTACTCCAGTGCTAGCTCCTGTGGCTTGCCTTTAAGCAAGGGCTGATTTCAAGGTTTACTGCTAACCTACAAAGCATTACTGGGCTTGCACTACATATTTTACGATTTGGTAACTGCCGTACATACCTACACGTAGCTACGGTCACAAGACGCAGCCTCCTAATTGTCCTAGAATTTCTAAGCAAACAGCTGGAGGCATGGCTTTCTTCCTACAGAGCTCCATTTTTATGGAATGGTCTGCCTATCCATGTGAGAGGCGCAGACTCGTCTCGACCTTTAAGTCTTTATTGAAGACTCAACTCTTCAGTAGGTTCTATGTTTGAGTGTAGTCTGGCCAGGAGTGTGAAGGTGAATGGAAAGCACTAGAGCAACGAACCACCCTTGCTGTCTCTGCCTGGCCGGTTCCCTCTCCCTACTAGGATTCTCTGCCTCAAACCTATCACAGGGGCTGAGTCACTGCTTATTGGTGCTCTTCATGGCCGTCCCCAGGAGGGGTACTTCACTTGAGTGGTTTGACGTGATCTTCCTGTCCGGGTTGGCCCCCCCTCGGTTTGTGCAGTGGGGGAGATCTTTGTGGGCTATACTCGGCCTTGTCTCAGGATGGTAAGTTGTGGTTGAAGGTATCCCTCTAGTCGTGTGGGGGCTGCGCTTTGGCAAACTGGGTGGCGTTATATCCTGCCTGTTTGGCCCTGTCCGGGCGTATCATCGGAAGGCAACAGTGTCTCCTGACCCTCCTGTCTCAGCCTCCAGTATTTATTCTGCAGTAGTAGTTTTTTGTGCGGGGGCTAGGTCAATCTTTTATACTGGATATTTCTCCTGTCTTATCCGGTGTCCTGTGTGAATTTAAGTATGCTCTCTCTAATTCTCTCTTCTCGCTTTCTCTCTCTCTCTCGAGGACCTGACCCTAGGACCATGCCAGGAGTACCTGGCATGATGACTCTTGCTGTCCTCAGTCACCTGCCGTGCTGCTGCTCCAGTTTCAACTGTTCTGCCTGCGCTATGAACCCTGACTGTTCACACGGACGTGCTACCTGTCCCAGACCTGCTGTTTTCAACTCTCTAGAGACAGCAGGAGCGGTAGAGATACTCTCAACGATCGTCTATGAAAAGCCAACTGACTGAGGTGCTGACTTGTTGCACCCTCGACAACTACTGTGATTATTATTATTTGACATGCTGGTCATCTATGAACATTTGAACATCTTGGCCATGTTCTGTTATAATCTCCACCCGGCACAGCCAGAAGAGGACTGGCCACCCCTCATAGCCTGTTCCTCCTCTCTAGTTTCTTCCTAGGTTTTGGCCTTTCTAGGGAGTTTTCCTAGCCACCGTGCTTCTACACCTGCATTGCTTGCTGTTTGGGGTTTAAGGCTGTGTTTCTGTACAGCACTTTGATATATCAGCTGATGTAAGAAGGGCGATATAAATACATTTGATTTGATTTGATTTAAATGTAATTGTTAAAATATAGTTAAGTATCAAAAAAAAAAAAATGCATAAATAATTTCCATTTACTTAAATAAAGCAAACGCATAGCCAGGGTTACGCTCCAACACTCAGACATATTTACAAATGAAGCATGTGTTTAGTGAGTCCGCCAGATCAGGGTTGGGATACTTGGGAACCCAATTGGGTTACTTATTCTATTTGAGTTCTTTTGGATAATAAGTGTTTCTTCCACAAAACATGATTATTTGTCTCTCTAAAATAAAATTACCTTGCAATATATTTCAAAACAAAATCATGTCCGTCTTTCTCTAGCCCATTCATCATAAGATGAAAAAATAATAGCTCTGTCTTTCACCATGTTTTTTAAATTAATGTAAATCGACCAACATTTCTGAAAATGTATATACTCCGTTTCAATTAAATTCTTCAATTGTTAGTGAGGCACCACCTCGATTGCACATTGTGGGTGTTCTTCCAAACAGCATTCACAACAGTACGGTTGGGTGTAGTAGCCTATCGGGACAGTGTCAAACCTTGCTCGACATCGCCAATGATTTTCTTGTAAACGTTGCTGAACTCTGATCACACACTCAAAGTCTTGCTAAAAATGATAACAAAATACTATACTGGGCTTTTTTTTGCATTGAGATTTTCCATGCTCATACCTCTATCAGAGACTGACAGTTGTGAGGCCAATAAAACACCAGCCTGTCTGAGACAGACAGCTCTGTCGGCAAATAAATTGTCAGCAATTCTAAAGCCACTGCATCAGATTCCTAGGTTTGTCATCCACTGAGATGTAGCGTTATTGAGGTGATTTACACAGACACACGCAGAACCATGCATTCATAAACAAAACATGCACTCACACAAAACACATAGACATGGCCACCCTTTACACACCAAAGATACACATGCTTGCATGCAGCACACACACACACACACACACACACACACGCCTTTCCCGCTGTGAGCTGAAGTCATCAGACAGCAGGCCAGGTTCAGGTGGATGGGAGCACGGTGCAACACAACCTTGCCATCACTTCCTGTTTAATAACGGTCATGTCACTTCTTAACCCCCAGTGTTATATAACAAACACAATCCAGGGCAGCGTCCCAAATGGCATCCTATTCCCTACTACTTTTGGGCCTGGTCAAAAGTAGTGTACTAAATTGAGAATATGGTGCCATTTGGAACGAGACTCATCCTGTTCCTCCACATAGCCTACCCAGGCAGGGAGGTAAAGTGCTTCCAGGCTGCTCCATGATCCGAAGAGGGGTTTACAACCATTATAGACTCTTTAAATCTGCGTATTCCTCCAAAGCTCAGTTGTCCTGAGTCTGCACAACTCCGCCAGGACCTAGGATCAAGGGAGACACTCAAGTATTTTAGTACTATATCTCTTGACACAATGATGAAAATATGCATGGCCTCTAAACCTTCAAGCTGCATATTGGACCCTATTCCAACTGAAGACAAACAATGTATATGTAACGCTTCCGTCTGGTTTTAGACCCCATCCTAGAACTGAAACTGCACTTGTGAARGTGGCAAATGACCAGTTAACTTCTCTGGGATAGGTGGCAGTATTTTCACGTCCGGATGAAAAGMGTGTCCAAAGTAAACTGCCTGCTACTCAGGMCCAGAACCTAAGATATGCATATCATTAATAGATTTGGGTAGAAAACACTCTGAAGTTTCTAAAACTGTTTGAATCATGTCTGTGAGTATAACAKAACTTATTTGGCAGGYGAAACCCCGAGGASAAACCATTCAGATTTTTTGGTTTTGGTTTCTCTTTTCAATTGGGAATCCAGMTTTCTAAGGGACCTTCTTGCAGTTCCTATCGCTTCCACTGGACGTCAACAGTCTTTAGAAATTGGTTGAGGTTTTTCCTTTGAGAAATGAAGAAGTAACACTGTTCAGAATGAGGTTAGAGGGAAGTGTACTCTTTGTTAGAGGCGCGTGACCTGAAAGCTAGCTACACTTTGTTTTCCTCCGGTATTGAACACAGTATATCCCGTCTTCAATTTATCATATTTACGTTAAAAAAAATACCTAATGTTGTATTACAAAAGTAGTTTGAAATGTTGGACAAAGCTTACAGGTAACTTTTGAGATATTTTGTAGTCACGTTGCGCAAGTTGGAACCAGTGTTTTTCTGGATCAAACGCGCCAAAAAATGGACATTTTGGATATATATCGATGGAATTAATCGCAAAGGACCATTTGTGATGTTTATGGACATATTGGAGTGCCAACAGAAGAAGCTCGTCAAAGGTAGGCATGAAATATATTTATTTCTGCGTTTTGTGTCGCGCCTGGAGGGTTGAAATATGATGGTCTATGTGTTTGTTGGTGCTATCCTCAGATAATAGCATCGTTTGCTTTCGCAGTAAAGCATTTCTTAAATCTGACACGTTGGCTGGATTCACAACAAGTGTAGCTTTAATTTGGTATATTGAATGTGTGATTTCTCAAAGTTTAATTTTATAGTAATTTATTGAATTTGGTGCTCTGCATTTTCACTGGATGTTGACTAGTTGAAAATGCTAGCGCTCCCACATATCCCTGAGAGGTTAATGGCATCAGACCGAGGCTCTGCATCTATCCTCGTGCTCCTAGACCTTAGTGCTGCTTTTGATACCATCGATTATCACATTCTTTTGGAGAGATCGGAAAACCAAATTGGTCTACACGGACAAGTTCTGGCCTGGTTTAGATCTTATCTGTCGGAAAGATATCAGTTTGTCTCTGTAGATGGTTTGTCCTCTGACAAATCAACTGTACATTTTGATGTTCCTCAAGGTTCGGTTTTAGGACCACTATTATTTTCAGTATATATTTTATCTCTTGGTGATGTCATTTTAAAACAATGTTAACTTTCACTGTTATGCGGACGACACACAGCTGTACATTTCGATGAAACATGGTGAAGCCCCAAAATTGCCCTCGCTAGAAGCCTGTGTTTCAGACATAAGGAAGTGGATGGCTGAAAAGTTTCTACTTTTAAACTCAGACAAAACAGAGATGCTAGTTCTAGGTCCCAAGAATCTGACAATTAATCTTAATGGTTGTACAGTCGTCTCAAATAAAACTGTGAAGGACCTCGCCGTTACTCTGGACCCTGATCTYTCTTTTGACGAACATATCAAGACTGTTTCAAGGACAGTTTTTTCCATCTACGTAACATTGCAAAAATCTGAAACTTTCTGTCCAAAAATGATGCAGGAAAATTAATCCAAGCTTTTGTTACTTCTAGGTTAGACTACTGCAATGCTCTACTTTCTGGCTACCCGGATAAAGCACTAAATAAACTTCAGTTAGTGCTAAATACGGCTGCTAGAATCCTGACTAGAACCCAAAAATTTGATCATAATACTCCAGTGCTAGCCTCCCTACACTGGCTTCCTGTTAAGGCAAGGGCTGATTTCAAGGTTTTACTGTTAACCTATAAAGCGTTACATGGGCTTGCTCCTACCTATCTTTCCGATTTGGTCTTGCCGTACATACCTACTCGTACGCTACAGTCACAAGATGCAGGCTTCCTAAATGTCCCTAGAATTTCTAAGCAAACAGCTGGAGGCAGGGCTTTCTCCTATAGAGCTCAATTTTGGTCTGCCTACCCATGTGAGAGACGCAGACTCGGTCTCAACCTTTAAGTCTTTACTGAAGACTCATCTCTTCAGTGGGTCATATGACTGAGTGTAGTCTGGCTCAGGAGTGTGAAGGTGAACGGAAAGGCTCTGGAGCAACGAACCGCCGTTGCTGTCTCTGCCTGGCCGGTTCCCCTCTCTCCACTGGGATTCTCTGCCTCTAACCCTATTACAGCGGCTGAGTCACTGGCTTACTGGTGCTCTTTCATGCCGTCCCTAGGAGGGGAGCGTCACTTGAGTGGGTTGAGTCACTGACGTGATCTTCCTGTCTGGGTTGGTGCCCCCCCTTGGGTTGTGCCGTGGCGGAGATCTTTGTGGGCTATACTCGGCCTTGTCTCAGGATGGTAAGTTGGTGGTTGAAGRTATCCCTCTAGTCGTGTGGGGGCTGCGCTTTGGCAAACTGGGTGGCGTTATATCCTGCCTGTTTGGCCCTGTCCGGGGGTATCATCGGAAGGGGCAACAGTGTCTCCTGACCCCTCCTGTCTCAGCCTCCAGTATTTATTCTGCAGTAGTTTATGTGTCGGGGGGCTAGGGTCAATCTTTTATATCTGGAGTATTTCTCCTGTCTTATCCGGTGTCCTGTGTGAATTTAAGTATGCTCTCTCTAATTCTCTCTTTCTCKCTTTCTCTCTCTCTCTCGGAGGACCTGAGCCCTAGGACCATGCCTCAGGACTACCTGGCATGATGRCTCCTTGCTGTCCYCAGTCCACCTGGCCGTGCTGCTGCTCCAGTTTCAACTGTTCTGCCTGCGGCTATGGAACCCTGACCTGTTCACCGGACGTGCTACCTGTCCCAGACCTGCTGTTTTCAACTCTCTAGAGACAGCAGGAGCGGTAGAGATACTCTCAACGATCGTCTATGAAAAGCCAACTGACCTGAGGTGCTGACTTGTTGCACCCTCGACAACTACTGTGATTATTATTATTTGACCATGCTGGTCATCTATGAACATTTGAACATCTTGGCCATGTTCTGTTATAATCTCCACCCGGCACAGCCAGAAGAGGACTGGCCACCCCTCATAGCCTGGTTCCTCTCTAGGTTTCTTCCTAGGTTTTGGCCTTTCTAGGGAGTTTTTCCTAGCCACCGTGCTTCTACACCTGYATTGCTTGCTGTTTGGGGTTTAAGGCTGTGTTTCTGTACAGCACTTTGATATATCAGCTGATGTAAGAAGGGCTATATAAATACATTTGATTTGATTTGATTTAAATGTAATTGTTAAAATATAGTTAAGTATCAAAAGAAAAAAATGCATAAATAATTTCCATTTACTTAAATAAAGCAAACGCATAGCCAGGGTTACGCTCCAACACTCAGACATAATTTACAAATGAAGCATGTGTTTAGTGAGTCCGCCAGATCAGGGTTGGGATACTTGGGAACCCAATTGGGTTACTTATTCTATTTGAGTTMTTTTGGATAATAAGTGTTTCTTCCACAAAACATGATTATTTGTCTCTCTAAMATAAAATTACCTTGCAATATATTTCAAACAAAATCATGTCCGTCTTTTCTCTAGCCCATGTCATCATAAGATGAAAAAATAATAGCTCTGTCTTTCACACTGTTTTTTAAATTAATGTAAATCGACCAACATTTCTGAAAATGTATATACTCCGTTTTCAAATTAAATTCTTCAATTGTTTAGTGAGGCACCACCTCGATTGCACATTGTGGGTGTTTCTTCCAAACAGCATTCACAACAGTAGGTTGGGGTGGTAGTAGCCTATCGGGGACAGTGTCAAACCTTGCTCGACATCGCCAATGATTTTCTTGTTAAACGTTGCTGAACTCTGATCACATCACTCAAAGTCTTGCTAAAATAATGATTAACAAAATACTATACTGGGCTTTTTTTGCATTGAGATTTTCCATGCTCATACCTCTATCAGAGACTGACAGTTGTGAGGCCAATAAAACACCAGCCTGTCTGAGACAGACAGCTCTGTCGGCAAATAAATTGTCAGCATTCTAAAGCCACTGCATCAGATTCCTAGGTTTGTCATCCACTGAGATTGTAGCGTTATTGAGGTGATTTACACAGACACACACGCAGAACCATGCATTCATAAACAAAACATGCACTCACACAAACACATAGACATGGCCACCCCTTTACACACACATAGATACACATGCTTGCATGCAAGCACACACACACACACACACACACACACACAGCCTTTCCCGCTGTGAGCTGAAGTCATCAGACAGCAGGCCAGGTTCAGGTGGATGGGAGCACGGTGCAACACAACCTTGCCATCACTTCCTGTTTAATAACGGTCATGTCACTTCTTAACCCCCCAGTGTTATATAACAAACACAATCCCAGGGCAGCGTCCCAAATGGCATCCTATTCCCTACTACTTTTGGGCCCTGGTCAAAAGTAGTGTACTAAATTGAGAATATGGTGCCATTTGGAACGAGACTCATCCTGTTCCCTCCACATAGCCTACCCAAGGCAGGGGAGGTAAAGTGCTTCCAGGCTGCTCCATGATCCGAAGAGGGGTTTACAACCATTATAAATTTAACAGAGATGGAGAGTGCATACATGCAACAACTACTGTACTGTATCGCAACGTAAGAGCCCAGACACCCCGGCCCCTACCTTCCCCCCATTCCCCTCCCTTCCCCTACCCTCACAACAAACCTTGTTTTACTTGCAGTGAGTGCTGTATTCTAATAGCYTCACAAAGCTGTCTTATCCCGCGTGCTAACATTAACGTTGGTGCATGGATATCAGTCTGGTAGGGCTGTGAAGGCGTGAGCTTGGAGTCCTCACTGTTTCGTTGGACCAATCAGCATCCTTTGATGACCTTAGAGGGTCGCGGGAAAAAAATACATCAACATCAATGGCTGCTCTTGAGGAGGTTAGCGTTGATGCCACTATAGCATCATTTACAGCAGAACTGGAGGGAATTACTACATTGAAAGAACAGCTATTAACCGCATTGAAGGCTTTTCTCTGGGAACAAGATGTTTTCGCTCTTCTTCCGACCAGGTTCGGAGAGAGCTTGATTTACCAGCTGGCTCCGCTGGTAGTCAAGAAAATGTGACGGATCGACAAACCCATTACTGGTAGTCGTGTCGCCATTAGTTGCCCTCATGGAGGACCAAATCAGAGAGGCTGCGAAACTGGGGATCACTGCTATGCAGCTCGGTGTAAATAATTACACAGACATAATCCATGGACGTTGCCAGATTGTTTTCGGTGACCCAGAAAGTATTAGTCGCTGAACAACAAGTGGCGGAATATGCCGGCATTAACAGTGTATCAAGAAAACCTCATAGGGATTGTTGTTGATGAGGTTCGGGTCACATACAAATTAAATAGTAAATATAGCTAGCTATATCATTTCATACCAAACGCATTTGGGCTTTGTTGAAGTTAGAAACTAACGTTCACTAGMTAGCTAGTAGTGCATAAGCAAACAACTTTCTCAAACACAATTAGCTAGCTAACTGGCTATTTGCCATGCCATTGCGCTGAATTTTAAAGTTAGCAAGTAATAGACAGGTGACTTACTGTGTTTGCAAGTAGTGGGGCAGCCAGCGGAAAATACAGAGCRTAGGGGTTGGTAATGTTCTCTAGTTACGACTTAGGGGTTGGTAATGTTCTCTAGTTGCGCCGTGATTGGCTCAGTGTTCCGTCACTCATGGGGACAGTACGTCACTGCAAAATCTACAGGGAGAGCTCGAAAATTCAAGCCCCTTGGGTGCTGCCGTAGATTAACATTAGAAGTGCTCGGCTGGGTTGTGTTTCGGAGGACGCATGGCTCTCGACCTTCGCCTCTCCCGAGTCCATATGAGAGTTGCAGCGCTGGGACAAGACTAACTACCAATTGGATACCACAAAAAAGGGGTAAAACATTATTACWAATAAAAGGTCATTATATCTACCGTAGCTTTGATTGGACTGATCATGTCAACATCATACTTTCTTAGCTAGCAAGCTAGACAAGCAGTCATCATCATGAATCAAGCCGACAATCTACTGGCAAATCCTTTCCAATCCTTGTCATATGTAGAGAAATTATAGATAACACGTATCGGTGCTCATAGGCCATTGGACATAAACATTACACAACAAGTTGGAAATCGCAAATTCAACAATGAGTGGTTTGGAAGGAATCAGTGGCTAACTGCAAGCGTTACAAAGCAATCATTAGCCTGCTATTCAGTGGAGAGGGTGTGTGGTTCAAGTCTGGGATTAAGGGTCTCTTTATCAAGCTTAAAGGGATAAATATTCACATGCAACACCATGGGCCAGAAAATGTKGAATATATTGGCCATGCTGTCAATCTAGCATGACTTCTGCCGCGTTCAAAACAACTGGAAACTCAGAACTGGGAAATCTGAAAAACTTCAGTGAGTTCAAACAACTGGGAACTCTGAAAAAAACGAGCTCCGACTGGGAAATCCCGTTTTGAGCGGTCATCCAACTCAGAATTCCACGTCGGGAACTCGGGCCTCTTTCTAGAGCTCCGACCTGAAGATCACTGACATCATGATTCAACGTTGTTTTTTTCAGAGTTCCCAGTTGTGTTGAAAGCATCATAAATCCAGAGAATGCCAGACTTTGATGAAAAAATTTGATGCCAAAATTTGCCCACAAGAAGGACCGCCATGCCACCTTCCTTATCAAGTGAGCACACAACAACAAGGTGAGTCTAACAATGTCTTGTTTGCTGCTGCATAAATTATGTAATATGCAAGGGAGATATGTATACCGTAGCTAAGAAAGTAATACTAAGTGTAGATTGTGTAATAAGCTGTTAGTAGCCCATGTGCCTCACCCTAATACTTTGGTCGCATTCCCCTTCATAACTTAGCCTGCTGTTCTGACTTGGTGGTGCACATGTAGCCTATAGCCTGTCTTAGAGAAATGGCATCATTGAATATTGTAAGAGCTTTCATTGTCTGCTTATATGCCTCCATTATTTATCCTACGGCTCTGACTTGGTGTACAGGGAGAATACTGTAAGAATGGCCCATGTTCTGAATTATGTCACTGTACATTTCAAAAGTGTTGAACAAATAGTTATTTTGACTACGTCCGTCTTAGATCACTCATTAATGTCTTAATAGAGATTACGGAATGCCTATAATCTGCTCATCGTCCCCTTATGCCATAGTTCAAGTATTCCCAAACTGGGGTACGCCAAATAAAAACGTGATTCACATWAAAAAAATAACTTTATAGTGTTCAGCGAAATAACAACACAATGTCAAATACAGGTAGCCTAGTCAAATAATTAACATCCAATCACATTAACCGTTACTCACTCGTGGGAATTCCACAAACAGTCCGTATGTAGCCAAACGTAGCTGCTGCACATGTTGGTATTTGTACTGATGGCGCAAATAGCCATGACAGGGAGACATAGTGGAGTGGTAACGCGCGTGCAAGCAGTTGCTCCTGACGCCACTTGGGTACACTGCAGCATCCACCGTGAGGCTCTTGCTGCCAAGGGAATGCCTGACAGCTTGAACAATGTTTTGGACACTACAGTAAAAATKGTTAACTTTGTTAAAGCAAGGCCCATGAACTCTCAAGTATTTTCTGCACTATGMAACGATATGGGCAACGACTGTGTAACGCTTTTACAACATAACAACGTACATTTGTTATCAAGGGGCAAAGTATTGACACGTTTTTTAAATTGAGAGACAAGCTTAAAGTTTTCTTTACTGACCATCATTTTCACTTGTCTGACCGCTTGCATGATGACGAGTTTCTGGGTGATGTTTTTTTTCACCTGAATGATCTGAATATAGGATTACAGGGACTCTCCGCAACTATATTCAATGTGCGGGACAAAATTGAGGCTATGATTAAGAAGTTGGAGCTCTTCTCTGTCTGCATTAACAAGGACAACAAACAGGTCTTTCCATCATTGTATGATTTTTTGTGTGCAAATGAACTCAAGCTTACGGACAATGTTGTCGTGTCTTTGCTATGCCGGATTAAGTGTTATGACATACTATTCTATAAAATACTTTCTACGTAATTAATATTACCTGATTGAAATAATCATGTAAATTTAATTAACTACAGAGGGGCACCACAAAATAATATTTATAGAGCTGTTATCTTCCGAATAAACTCTTAAAGACCTAATAATATTTTACWTCAATAGCAGTCAATATTAATCGTCACCTTATTTCAGTCTCATCTGAAAGTTGTAAATTCTTGGTTATCTTCCCGAACCCTTGCTAACAAGTTGAATCAGCAATACAAATTTGGGTTTAATTATTTATTTACTAAATACCTAACTAAATCACACAGAATTACATATACACAGAAAGAATCATACCTTGATTACAAATTTCGTCATAAAGGAAAACGTCCCTAGCGGGCGGAACAGATATGACAGCTTGTTAGACAAAGGAAAAGGGCTTGAGTGAAAGAGCGGGAGACTGGAACAGAGGCGAAGCTGTGCTATCGTAAATACAGTATCGCCCATTTGGAAAAGGAAAATGCTATAAATATTTACTCAGAGCTGTGCTTCGGTAGGTTGGTGGTAGATGGAAGGCCGTGTTGCCCAACCAGGTCCGTTGTCCTTTGAAGAATGTCTCTGCTGCTGCTGCTGAGTGGTAGACTGGATACTCTGTCTGTCCTAATTTACGTTTGCAGCTGCTGTTGCTAACAACGTCTAGGAGGTATCACTTCTATAGTGAATAAGAGTTCAAAGKTCATACCAGTTGCAACCAAAGCTCATGCTGAGGTTGGTTTAGTTCTGTAGTTATTATCTGAACCATTCTGACATCGGACCGTCGTCCTCACATCCTCGGAACAGAAGGTTATATTTTCGTCAATGGCTTATATAGTGGAGGGAGAGGGGTGTGTCTGAAAAGTTTATAACCCATGTCTCTTTACAGGGGCGRGCCACTGGTTGAGCAGAGGCCCAAACTTATGAAAACCCAAATCTCTCATTTGGAAGCTAAAATTACATTTCATCTCTTCACAAATAATTTCATATTCAAACATTTGAATTAAACAACAATTCCATGTGAATCCGATACCTCTGATGTTTAGACCTTCCACAGTAGAGTTTATGTCATTCTATCATTGATGAGAATGTGTCAGAGGGCAACCGAACTGACATAATATATCTTAAGTACCACCGCATATGTTCAGTTGGTCGGATTACCAGAATATAGTTAATTTCCCCCCAACTTCTGATGTTCCCAGAATCTCTATGTTAACCAAAGGGGCTTTCTAATGTCACATCAGTAGAGTAGGGAGAGGAACGGGGGAAGGGGGAAAGAGGTATTTATGACTGTCATAAACCTACCCCCAGGCCAACGTCATGACAATGTCAAATGTGATATTGCGAAGAACCTGAGTGAGTTAGATGCGCAATTAAGCAGGTACTTTCCCGAAACGGATGACACAAACAACTGGATTCGTTATCCCTTTCATGCCCTGCCTCCAGTCCACTTACCAATATCTGAACAAGAGAGCCYCATCGAAATTGCAACAAGCGGTTCTGTGAAAATTGAATTTAATCAGAAGCCACTGCCAGATTTCTGGATTGGGCTGCGCTCAGAGTATCCTGCCTTGGCAAATTTTGCTGTTAAGACACTGATGCCCTTTGCAACCACGTACCTATGTGAGAGTGGATTCTCGGCCCTCACTAGCATGAAAACTAAATACAAGCACAGACTGTGTGTGAAAAATGATTTAAGACTGAGACTCTCCAATACAACCCAACATTGCAGAGTTATGTGCATCCTTTCAAGCACACCCTTCTCATTAACCTGTGGTGGGTTATTCACAACTTTTGATGAACAAATAAGGTTTTATATGTAAGATGGTTAAATAAAGAGCAAAATTATTGATTATTATTATATTATTATTTGTGCCCTGGTCCTATAAGAGCTCTTTGTCACTTGCCACGAGCCAGGTTGTGACAAAAACTCACAGTCATTCTTATGTTTAATAAATGTATCGTATAGTGTGTGTGTGGCAGGCTTACAACGATGRCAGAAAACAGAAAACAACATTTGAGAGTAAGCTGACCCTGGTGCTCGAGGGGGTACGCAGCTAGAGGTTGAATGTTTTGAAGTGGTACGGGACAATAAGTTTGGGAACCACTGCCATAGTTTGTACATCTCAATAGTCAGTAGAAACCACATTTGTCAGCCATTTCAAGCTATGTTTTTTTTTTAAATGGCAGTAAATTAGGCTGAATGAACTGTTTTGCTGCCAGACAAGGCTCCTCTGATAGCCAGGTGTAGCAATGGTAAGGATTCACTCCATGGTGCTGAAAAGAAAGCTCTGCAGTTGGGACAGGCTTACGTAGGCCCTAACAGTTTGTGGGCACCATTTGTCACTGTTATAGTGCAATTAATGTATTGTTTAATGTTGTGTTGTGTTGTGCAGTGGCTTTGCTGGCAAGCAGCTAAAAAAATATATATATTTTTTAAGTTTGCCCCACCAAGATTTGCCAAATTCGCCACTGCTTGTGTCCAAATGCAACAGAATTCATCTTTCATAACTTTTGGTCTTATCCTATCAGGATTCAACTGTTTATTTTAGGTAATTTCTCAATCTGTGATTCATATAACATATTCATACGAAATGAAAAGCATGCAGCAACAATAGATTTGTACTTTATTGCAGTAGACAGCAAGAAAACGACGCATGTAAAGTCATACGAGGTATGGCTAAATAACAAGGTTGACATGACAGTTCGAACTTCCTGAAAAATACATTTTCAGCTGCATTTGACATCAAAAGTGKATTCTCCTTGACTCCCTGCTCCCTACCAACAAGGTGAACATAGCATAGAAATGAAGAGAAGGTTCAATAGTGTTGGACAAGGAACACACTCTGGCTGCACCGAATCCAATGCAGTAGCCTAATCGCTATAGCGCTACGTTTAGCGAAGCACATACAGTATGCAAATTATTTTGACGGCTTTATTTCTATTAGGCTCAAATTGACATGTGTATATGTCGCTGCCTTTGTTGGCTSAAATATTGTCCTGGTGTTCAATATGCTGCAGAGTCTACGCTATAAATCATAAAACTAGAAAAAAAAATCCTAAAGATATGCTACAAATCACAACAGCTGATCAAGTCTACGCGAGTTCCGAATACATCATATGTGGAAAGTTGAAAGTGATCCAATCGCCTTCGAATTAGTTTTGTTCAACGCCCATCCGGCGGGAACTACTTCAACGGAAGCCCTTCCAGACTGATAGCGCAGCGCGAATCAGTCTGGTATTTACGAGGCTAGTATTCTAAAGCCTGCTTACTATTTTATTTCTGCGTTGAATGCTGTGAAATGGGTTATTTTTAAATCGCTTGCTGTGGATATGGCTTCCTTCTGGAATACGACGTGGTACGTGGTGGAGGACTGAAGACTACACTAACACTACACTTACAGGCAGCAAACAACAACAGCAACACCGCAATCACATTCACAGGCAATAATGAGAGAAAGGCGAAGGTGGGTTAGAGGGAGAAGAAAGGGGTCAAAGAAAATGAGCAGACACACAGAGAGGAAAAGAGAGAGACAGGACAGAGCAAGGGAAACAGAAACAAGAACAGAGATCAGAAAGATAAAGATAGCCAGAGCTAGATAACAGAGAGACGAAGATAGTGAGTGAGTGAGTGAGTGAGTGAGTGAGTGAGTGAGTGAGTGAGTGAGTGAGTGAGTGAGTGAGTGAGTGAGTGAGTGAGTGAGTGAGTGAGTGAGTGAGTGAGTGAGTGAGTGAGTGAGTGAGTGAGTGAGTGAGTGAGTGAGTGAGTGAGTGAGTGAGCGAGTGAAGAACAGACCGAGATGAGAGAGAGAATAGTAGGAGGCAGGACTCAGTCTTACTGACGCCAGCCCTGTGCTGTCAGACCTGCTACAACGTACACAGAGTGAAATACTTATCATAATGACAATCAGAGCATCTGTATGGCCCCGACTATTCTCCTGTGTGTGTGTGTGTGTGTGTGGTATACACATGAGTCTATATATACTGCAATCAGCAGCCAGATTCAATATGTGTAGCAGACTGAGTTCATAACCATCTCCTCTGCACAGTAGCACATCGTCACTCAAAGTCAACTGTGCTAACTAATGTACCAATCGGATAGCCAATCACTCCAGGAGTGGCAATTGAATTTAAATATCAAGGAGGATGACATCACCCCACTGCACGATGGCTGCTACTAGTGCACAAATAACTAAGTAGCGATTTCACATTGCTACACATGCTCACAAGTTAAAACCTCTCAGGGATAGGTGGGACGATTTGGCCAAAAGCCAGGGAAAATGCAGACCGCCAAATTCAAATAAAATGATATAAAAATCAAACTTTYATTAAATCACACATTTAAGATACCAAATTAAAGCTACACTCGTTGTGAATCCAGCCAACATGTCAGATTTCAAAAAGGCTTTTCGGCGAAAGCATAAGATGCTATTATCTGATGATAGCACAACAGTAAACAAAGAGAGTGTAGCATATTTCAACCCTGCAGGCGCAACACAAAACGCAGAAATAAAATATAAATCATGCCTTACCTTTGACGAGCTTCTTTTGTTGGCACTCCAATATGTCCCATAAACATCACAAATGGTCCTTTTGTTAAATTAATTCCGTCCATATATATCCAAAATGTCCATTTATTTGGCGCATTGGATCCAGAAAAAAACAGCTTCCAATTTGCGCAACGTCACTACTAAATATCTCAAAACTTACGTGTAAACTTTGCCAAAACATTTCAAACTACTTTTGTAATACAACTTTAGGTATTTTTAAACGTTAATAATCAATCTAATTGAAGACGGGTCTATCTGTTTTCAATACAGGAGGGCAACAAACTAACGCTACTTTTCTTGTCTTGCGCAACTCTCAAACAGTACACATAACGTTACACTGATTCAAGATGGCCGTACTTCTTCATTGCACAAAGGAATAACCTCAACCAATTTCCAAAGACTGGTGACATCCAGTGGAAGCGGTAGGAACTGCAAACAAGTCCCTTAGAAATCTAGTATCCCAATGAAATCTCATTGAACAGACAGTGACCTCAAAAGAAAAAGAATCTGATAGGTTAGTCCTCTGGGTTTTGCCTGCTACATAAGTTATGTTATACTCACAGACATGATTCAAACAGTTTTAGAAACTTCAGAGTGTTTTCTATCCAAATCTACTAATAATATGCATATCTTATATCCTGGGGATGAGTAGAAGGAAGTTGAAATTCGGCACGCTATTTATCCAAAAGTGAAAATTTCAACTTTCAAATAAGAATTACTTTTCCATTGTTCCTCAACTGTAGCGTATGATATAACATATTCAAGCTCTGATTCTCTACATTTATCCAATGTAAAAAACACAATTACAAATGTTGCTACATAAGACCAAATCAAGCCGGTCGGTCACAAATGTGTAATGTGACATATTTTAACATGACAATTTTTGAATACAAAAAACATTTAATTAATAAAATATTTAAAATCAGTCATCTTCAAATGAAGGGGATGATGACGCAATCGTTGCAAGAGTCTGATTTCATTGGCCCTCAACTCATGGCTCTGTCATTTCATTCAGGGTACGTGGAGTTAGCATTGAGTTAGCATGCCCTGGAGCAGGTTAGTTCTGAAGGATTCCTTGCCATAGAAATGTACCTGGCTAAAAGGTGAGCCACTTCATATGACCGGTTATCCCGAGTTGAACTCAGAGTTGACCAAAGTTACCTCGCTAACTCCTCCAACCTACTTCGTAGGATATCCCTCTGGTGTTTGTGGAATTGATTCTGTGTTGGATACAGAGAGGCAAGATACGACAGGACAGGATAATGGAATCTCAATAATCCCCTCTTCTTCGCCACTGATCTGACTGACACCTGTCCCCTTCTTTCAGATCACAGTTGGTGAAGGATGGAGTGGAGGAGAAGAGAGGAGGCCACCACTTCAGACTATAGAGCCCATGGCTTAGGTGTGCTCTAGCTCAGGAGGGAGCTGAGCACTCGCTGTGCTTTGTCTGTGATATCAACTCAGCAATCTCATCATTTTCAGTCAATAGCCCTCTAACTGGCCCGTCGACAAAACTGATGTGATAATGCCCAGAAACTGGTTGTAGAACCCATGTTCTGTTTCTGACTCAATAACTGATGACAGCTGGGAAAAGATTACTCACTAAATTAGAGATGGGAGCAGTGTGTGTGTGTGTGTGTGTGTGTGTGTGTGTGGTTGTTTGGAGCCGCCCTAGCATAAGAACAAAGCAAACCGCTAAGGCCCTAGTGCTGCTAGGGCCACCGACCCCCCCAAAAAAATATATAGGCCAATACATACCTGGGTGTACAAAACATAAAACACCTGCTCTTTCCATGACATAGGACTGACCAGGTGAATCCAGGTGAAAGCTATGATCCTTTATTAATGTGACTTGATAAATACACTTAAATCGGTGTAGATGAAGGGCAGGAGACAGGTTAAAGAAGGATTTGTAAGCCTTGAGACAATTGAGACATTCTGTAAATGTCCCATTCAGAGTATGAATGGGCAAGACAAAAATTTAAGTGCCTTTGAAACGGTTATGGAGTAGTAGGTCCAAGCCACCAGTTTGGGTCAAAACTGCAACGCTGCGGGTTTTATGCTAACAGTTTCCTGTGTGTATCAAGAATGGTCTTACCACCCACGACATCCAGCCAAATGACACAACATGGAAGCATTGATCAACATAGGCCAGCCGTAATGTGGAACGCTTCGACACCTTGTTAGAGTCCACCCACAACGAATTGAGGTTGTTCTAAGGGGGGGGTTACGACCACAAATAACAATAACTATGTTTTATAACGTTGTATCGACTTAAGGAGCTTTGTGCACAAGCCGATGCCACGCAGCGTACGGGCAGAAGGTTGGGTTCGTCAAGCAGCTCACTCTCAATCTGCCGTTCATATACATTAAAATCAGAGCCGGCTGCAGACAATGATCAGCTAGGGAAATCATATGTTCAACCATTTTTGATTGCATTTATAATTATATATAAATATATGCAAAACATTCCCACCAACAGGGTGTTGCCAATGCACCACACAACCAATAACAAAGCATACTGACTTCGGGCACTTCAATACACGTTGTACGTTTTCAGCACCACAATAATATGAGAAATAAGAGAAAATACATCCACTCTTACCTTGTAGGCTTACCCAGTATCGAAGGCTTGCTTGACAATCTTCAAATGTCATTAAACTTATTGTTTGTTTAAGATACACTACCGTTCAAAAGTTTGGCGTCACTTAGAAATGTCCATTTCCATGAAAACATCAGTTGAAGTCGGACTTTTCATTACACCTTAGCCAAATACACTTAAACTCAGTTTTTCACAATCCTGACATTTAATCCTAGTAAAAATTCCCTGTCTTATCATTAGATCACCACTTATTTTAGAATGTGAAATGTCAGAAAATAGTAGAGGAATGATTTATTTCCGCTTTTATTCTTTCATCACATTCCCAGTGGGTCAGAAGTTTACATACACTCAATTCGTATGTGGTAGCATGCCTTTAAATTGTTTAACTGTGGGTCAAACGTTTCGGTAGCCTACCACAACTTCCCACAATAAGTTGGGTAAGTGCCCATTCCTCCTGACAGACCTGGGTAACTGAGCAGGTTGTAGCCTCCTTGCTCGCACACGCTTTCAGTTCTGCCCACACATTTTCTATAGATTGAGGTTAGGACTTTGTGATGGCCACTCAATACCTTAACTTTGCTGTCCTTACCATTTTGCCACAACTTTGAAGTATGCTTGGTATGCATGTTCCATTTGGAAGACCCCATTGCGACCAAGCTTTAACTTCCTGACTGATGTCTTGAGAGATGTCTTCAATATATCACATAATTTTCTTACCTCATGATGCCATCTATTTGTGAAGTGCACAAGTCCCTCCTGCAGCAAAGCACCCCCACAACATGATGCTTCCACCCCCGTGCTTCACGTTGGGGAAGTGTTCTTCGCTTGCAAATTTCCCCCCTTTTTCCTCCAAACATAACAAGGTCATTATGACCAAACAGTTCTATTTTTGTTGCATCAGACCAGAGGAATTTCTCAATAAAGTAGATCTTTTCCCCATGTGCAGTTGCGCAACCTAGTCGGCATTTTGGAGCAGTGGCTCTCCTTGCTGATGGCCCTTTATCTGTCAATATTAGGACTCGTGTTACGGGATATAGATTACTTTTGTACCTTATCTCCAGCATCCTTCACAATGTTCCTTTCTGTTGTGTCTAGGAGACAGAGCGCCGTCTCCTTCCTGATGGTCATGATGCTGCGTTGTTCCCATGTTTAATACTGACATTGTTTTACAATGAACGTGACCTTCAGCGTTGGTAAATTGCTCCCAAGCATAACCAACTTTGAAGTCTACACTTTTTCCTGAGTCTGGCTGTTTCTTTGATTTTCCCATGAGTCAAGCAAAGAGCACTGAGTTTAAGTAGCCTTGAAAACATCACATCTCCAATTGACCTCAGAATGATGTCAATTAGCCTATCAGAACTCTAAACCATGACATCCTTTTCTGAATTTGTCAAAGCTGTTAAAGCACAGTCAATTTAGTGTAATGTAAACTTCTGACCACTGGAATTATACAGTGGATGTAAGTTGAAATTAAGCTGTCTGTAAAACAATGTTGAAAAATTACTGTGTCTCATGCACAAAGTAGATGTCCTAACCGACTTCCAAAACTATAGTTGGTTAAACAGAAATTTTGTGGATGGTTTTGAAAAACAATTTAATGACCACCTAATGTATGTAAACTTCATGACTCAACTGTACATAAATTAGTTCCAAAAATTAAATAGCTAATATAGCAAGACGTGACAAGTTATAAATAATATTTTTAATGTTAAAAATAATTGATCTTTCAACGTTGCTTTCGTCAAAGAATCCTCCTTTGCACCAATTACAAGCCTGCAGACTTGGATACTATTGTCAATTGTTGATGGTATCAATAGAAATTCACCCCATGCTTCCTGAAGCACCTCCCACAAGTTGATTGCTTGATGGGCACTCTTACGTACCATACGGTCAACTGTCCCACAAACGCTCAATTGGGTAATCGGTATTGTGCTGGCCACTCCAATAGAACAGAACCAGACTGACTCTTCTTCAAAAAATGTTATGCATAGTTTGAGCTGTGCTTTGTCTATTGTCCTTTTAGGAGAAATTGCTCCAATTAAGCACCGTCCACAGTATGCATGCGTTGCAAAATTGGATTGATAGCCTTCTTTCTTCAATATCACTTTCTACCCCTGTACAAATCTCCCACTTTACCACCACCAAAGCACCCCCAGACCATCACATTGCCTCCACCATGCTTGACAGGATGACTCAAAGCACCTCTCCAGCATCTTTCATTTTTTCTGGCATCTCTTATGAATTCGTCTTTGTGATCCAAAACACCTCCAAACTTAGAGTCTCGTCCATAACACTTTTCAAATCTTCCTCTCCAGTTCTGTGTTCTTTGCCCATCTTAATCTTTATTTTTATGGCCAATCTGAGATATGCATTCTTTCTGCGATCTACTTCTGTCCAAATCAGCTCACTCACTCGAGCACTCAGCTCACCCCACTCTCACACTCACGGCACTCTATACATCAATCATCAGCTCACTCATCTCATGTTCTCACTAGCTTCGTCCTCTCTGTTATCCACTTGCATCTTATCATTATCTATTTTCTATCTGAAGGTCTTGCTCATGTCTAGTATTCCCTTGTTTCTCAAACTAGACACCAATGTCTTTGCTCTCCGTCTTCGCAGTTCTGCTCTTTGTCCTCTTCGCCACGGGTCTGCTCATTTCCTTTACCCTCTTCTCCCATCTAACCAACCCCTTCGTCCTTCCTATCTCTGCAGTTTGCCTAGTGTAATTGATTTAGGCTGTTCTGTGAAGGAGGTAAGTACACACCTTTTGTACAGGATCTTCATTTCTTGCTGGCAGATTGTCTCGCATAAAATAGCCTCCTAGATTATTAGCTTGTCAGTGTAGTCATTGAACTCATAATCAATACCGACTCACACAACAAGTTCAGAAGAAATTTACCAGATTCGTTTACTTGCCATACTTGAGCCACGAAGGTCATTACCCAAAACCCATCACATATCTCAAAGCCACAGATTAACTACAAACTAGATCTAAAAAAAGGCCAATTTATTGCACATTTAATCAAGCCATCACCACGTTTCACTTAGTCATCCTGTACGCCCCAAGAAATGAACTAATACATAATTGAGCAAAGACTGTGGTTTCTAGATGATCATATCTAGCCTTCGTTAATAATACACAGACTGATAATCGACGCTGCGACTTAGTCAATGGACAACGAGGATTATAGATCGTTCTGAACTATATACCCGCCTGCGTGTATGCCTATGTAGTATTACGATGAGATAGCGAGAGAATCTGGTCCAACTATAATACACTAGTTCCATACTAAATCCATTTGAACAACTGAATCTCAACTAATAACGTTTCCACATTTACACTTATTTATGAAAACTCGCGTAGACTTATGATCCGAACTTGCATGTGTGTTAATTAGACAAAAACAATTGACGCATCGTATTTTTTCATATTCATAACAAAGTTTATAATTCTATAGTACTCCAATACTTTGAATGTATTTAGGCGTGTATGTATTAGTTCCGCACTTCAATGAAGTTGACCTACCTGCCAAGCATATTGAACACCGTTAGGGAAACATTTTATATCTCGCTATACAAATTATCAGCCTGATACCAACGATATACATCTATGTCACGACTGCTAGCAACACTTTATTCAATACTCTACCAAACTTAAGAGGCCGCTCAAAATAATTTATGTTTTCCCTATTTTTGTCGTTGCCATAATTACAAACTTGTGAATGCTTGTTAATACGTGAATGAATTACATTATGTATTTGGAAAAAAATATCATCTCATTACTCGTTTCTCTC